>NC_080060.1:2085134-2160134 GCF_026212465.1 Amaranthus tricolor | reverse complement strand
CTAATAATTCTATTAATTAAGCAATTTAACCCATATATTGAAGAACATCTCACGGGTAACATCTCACACAAAAATTTGTATTGTTGGAATTTTATAGGTTTATTAAGATGTGGAAAGAGTTGCAGATTACGGTAGATAAACTACTTAAGATCCGATTTAAAGAGAGGAAACATTACACCACAAGAAGAAGAAATCATCATTAAGCTACACACTTCATTGGGTAACAGGTAAATTTGAAGCTAAGAGAGCCTAAGTGGTGTGGCTTGTTTGTCTCTTTCCACGTAGAGTACTCAAAGTAAATAGTAATTCAATAAATTGTCTCCTATTAAGAAAATGTATTGTCTAATTTATACAAGTAATGATCGTATAAACTATAGAGTACGTAGAGTTTTTAATCTTTGAACATGAAAACTAGGACAATTAGGTATATCTACGTGTAACAAATTATCTATACGTTGCTTGCAAGTGTTGTCCAATTCATAAATTAATATGAATTATTATTATTATTATTATTATTATTATTATTATTATTATTATTATACTAAAATTTATTCATTATTTGTTGCTTTGACGCTTGTACATGATTAATCAATATTCATGGAGAAAAGTGATCCCTACATTTATACATAAATTGTGGAAGAAAATAGAATGATTTAATTGTAAAGATTTTTGAGTCATGATTACACTTGTCAAAACGATTACAAGGATGAATTAAGCTTAGATTATTTTTAGTCGAGTTAATTTTGATTGGATTCGAATTGACCCAATCGTTAGAGTCAACCGTTCAAAAATAAAAGTATAGTAAACTCTTAAACAACAAAATAATTATATATTTAGTGTTTTCACTCATTATTTTAGTGGCCCTTAAAGAAAATCTAGTCAAAATCAAATAGAAAATCATAAAAGGTAGTTGAGTCACTTGAGCATTTAAATCGGCCATTATATAATTATTTAAATCGGGTTTTATACTAATACCTCATAATACGATTATATGTCTAAGTTTCTTGCACCAATGCAATATAAATTTAATATTGCATTGGTGTAAGAAAGTTAAGGTACATTCATACTATATGCTTTTTTAATTTTATTTATAAAATGTTAATATTTATAATTCTCAATTTAACTAAATATAATTGTTAATTAATTTAGATTTTTAAATATCTTACTATTTTGCAAAAAAAAAAATTCAGACTTAAAAATAATTTTTATTGAAAACACTAAGAGAAGTAATATTAATGTTTGTTTGTACAAAATCGAAAAATCAAAAAATGAACATAGAAATGAAATCAAATATCTAAAATTCGATTTAGGATAATAAATTGGATATCATAAATTCAGATTAAAATTTACGTTATCCGAAAAATTGAATATTCGAATATGATATAATCTAATATTTGATTTTGAACACCCCAATATTAATTGCAGAAAGCATTCTGTTAACCATTTGGAGATTAAATAGGTATGTGCAAGTTGGTCAAGTTATTGTTATAAGTCCATTTTTCTTTAATGTTTTGTTGGTCTCACATATTTACTCTTATATAATGACTTACAATAACAAATAAAATAATATATAATAAGTTAGATTTTAATAAAAGATCATAATTTGATTTAATTTAACTTAGATCAACACCAAGTAAGAAACACCTACGCCTATGAGAGTTCAGTCTAGTAATTTCAATTATAATAAATACCATCTTTTCAGATAAAATTTAGATTTAATTTTCACATAACTTTCACATAAATACGGACTAATAAATTACCATGTGAATTAATTATAACAGGAATTCGTTTTAGTAAAAATTTACTGAAAATTGTATTAAGCACTGTAAAACCACACTGGGGCCAGCTAGGAAGGGCCGATCTCGCTCGTTGTATCTTTTATATATAAAGAAAATAATAAAAGTAATATATAAACATAAAACTTCAGGTTTTTGGTTTGAATTTTTATATGAGCTAAATTTAATACTCCTATAGTCTTATTTTAATAGATCTTTGACTCAAAATAATATAGTAAAAACATTTCATTATAAAACATTAAAATTTAGAGCTGTTTTATTTAATTACTTTGCAAATATATAAATAATTTAATTATATTTATTTATTTAGTGTATCAAATTTAGAGCAGGTTTCATGGGAGACCATCTCACATACGTCTCTCAGGTCCAGCCCATTAAATCTTGATATCTATTTACTGTATCTTTAATGCCTATTTATATTATCCTTAATGTCTACCCACAATATACTTAATACCCACCAAAAAAGTATTTAAAATGCTTATTTACAATATTCTTAATGCATACCGAGAAACTTATTAGCATACTAGCCTACTTACCATATACTTAATTACAATATCTTTAATGCCTACTTACAATATACTTAATACCCACCCAGTAAGTACTTACGTATTTACAATATTCTAAATGCCTACATACAATATTCTTAATGCCTTACTTTATATTTTCGTTTTTAGGCTAACCAAAAAAAGTCTCTCAAAGTCTAAACCACGAATAGGTTGTCGTCTATTACTGTAACATACAAATAATGATTATATATGATGGTTTTTAACAAGACAAAATATCATGCAGGTGGTCTATGATAGCAGCTCAACTTCCGAGAAGAACGGACAATGAAATAAAAAATTATTGGAATTCTCATTTAAGTAGAAAAATACAATGGAGAAGGTAATTCTGAGAAAATTATCATAAACTTGAGCAATGTAAGTGCGCCACATAAGCGTCAAGGTGGCAGAACAAGCAGAGCTGTAATGCAAAGAAATAGGAACAACAACAAAGTCTTTACCCTTAACAACACTATAAACACCAACAATTACGATAACAGTAACAATAACAATGCCAGTCCCACAAATTATGAATCAGATCAGTTATTTGGTGTTAAAAACAATATGGGCCTTGATGGGCTTTTATCCAGTACAACTGAGAACACTAGAATGGAGACCAATGGTTGTGTGGGACCCAGTAGTGAGAGTATTAATGTTGTAAGATCATGTGGATCAAATGGTGTAGGATCAATAAAAACTTCATCGTCATCAAACTTTGATCATAATGTTAATAGGGGAATAGATTGGGAATGGGAAATAGGGAATGTTGATGTTGTGGGACCAGAGTTTCAGTTGTGGGGTGACAAAGAGGAGATTATTTCTTGGTTATGGGAGAATGATGATCAGTCTGATGAGCCAGTTTTCTCTGATCTTTCAGTTGATTTGGATGTTAAAAAGAAATAAGCTATGGTTGATCCGCTACTCTCATGAGTGTTTAGGATTTAGATAATGGAGATGTTTGAAAAACAATTAATAGTTGGTAGCTGGTATTCGATTATAATTGTTGATTTGACCAGCTGATTTGATCAACTTGTTTGATTTGATGATTTTAAACCCAAAGTGATAGCATGTCTACTCCATAATGAATAATGAAGCAATAGCAAAAACCCACTATAAGATTCACTATTAGGAGACAAATAATCATGTACTCGCTTCTAAATAGCTTGGCATTTTAGTTGTGCATCAAATCATGCAAACGTAGTCTCCACTAAATTTATCTCATTCCACCACCCTATAATATTTCTATAATGTTTATTTTTGTGTCGTTATTTTTGGTTTTTCCATCAAATACCTATGGGGTAAATTTAATGAGACAGAAAAAGTAACATAATATTGACATTTTAGCAACATTAAGGTACTCCGTTTAGGAATACTAGTAAGCCATGTAAGGAAATTTGAGTTCGCTAGATACTTTTAGCTCAAATTGGCTCTAAAGTCATCATTATCATCATGATTATCATCAACCTAATATCTTGTTCGAAAACAGGTACTGACTCTAGAGTAACGAAGAAAAAATAATACGTACTACACGGTTTCACATGCACAAACGAACAAAATTCGTACTTGCAACGCACCATTTACGCATACACTCAAAACTCAAAAATAACAGATGTGTATGTTTAAGTAGTAGAAAACAAAGATATCGCAGGTGGATGAAGCCTACTTGAACACACTTGAAAAATGTGCAATTTGCCAGTAAATATGAGATCACTTACACTTACAACACCCCGGAATTAAGCCATGCGGTACGCTCAGATTAATGTATACACATCCATCTGTGATCTACCCAACAAATTAAGCTCAAACTACCAAGCTTCACCATTACTTCTAAACATACAAAACTTCTACGCACCTTATGTCTCAAATTGACAAATGTATATGCACGACAATCTGAGTCTGGGCTTGCCTACGTTATGATGCAGGTCATTCAATTAAAATAGCTTATTAATATTGAATTGTTGCGTAACATATAACACCGAAAAAAGATATTTTAGTTGATTGCACATATAGTTGAATGTTCAGCCCACTATTTACTAGTATTTTAAATTTGCCAAATGAGTCAACAAAACTTACCCTTTTAATCATAGTAATTTTCTTAACTAGTGAATTTCTACCTCATGACCTTGTTGCATAAAATGTAATCAAAAGAACTTGGTTACCAAACATGTCAATCGATCCTTGGACATGGTGCATAGATCAAAACGAGATGTTACTCAAGTTTGGATGGTTCTTTGACATGGTGCCAAAGTTACAAACTCGATTCTCATCCACTCATTATTTCAAGTGGAATATCTGGCGTCGTAAATAAATGTTGCATTCACATTCTAGCCTAAGGGTCAAACGGGCTCTTATATGAGGGTGTATAATAGGGGTATTAAATCAATCTTAACCTCAACCATCAGTTGCTTTTGGTTGAGATAATTATATGATGGAAAATAAATGCATCGACCGACTTTCTACCTCCTTCACACAATCACACCCATGAGTAATTATCATCACCCTAGTTACCAGAAAAGTCCCACCGAATCTTGTTTCACAAACTTCTTCCCCGAAATTCTAGATTACGTTTTGGAAACTTGTTCCAACTCTAGATTATTGTTCTAATGAAAAAATGTTTCAAACTCGAACTAATTATAATATTATACTTAAAAACAACCCTATAATATGAACCCTTCGTTCCCAAAATTCTAAATTAATGTTTTGCATTTCCGTTTCCATTCTCCATATTATATTGTATCGTATTTCCTTTGTATCTCTTTGTATCATCTAAACTTACGAATCATCATCACCCTTTAGCCATTACTGCCGTATAAAATCCAACCACTTTTTGCTCAAAATCCCAAAATAATACTTACTTCTATTAATATCTAACCATAGTTACTGAAAACTATTTATAGAAATTAGTGCATTCAAAAAAACAATGCTCCTCAGCTTCCCATCACCATGAAAGAATTACGAAGAAGTTCTAAAATTCTAAATAAAGCCTTCCAAACAATATATCTCCTAGCTTTAAACCTAAACCGATTAGCTCGTTCTCCAGCAACCTTATATCACAGCACCCGATCGACAAATAAATCAGTGACTACTCTTTTATCCGTAAGATCAGCGATTCTCCTCCTTACAATCTTAGGAATATTTATTAAACCGATAAAACCCGAAAATTTTCTTCAATGCATGACCACTAGACATTTAAGCACAGTTGTTTACACAAGAGAATCTACCTTATACTTCCCCTTGTTCCAAAAGTCACAGCAAAACCCAAGGTGGTTGAATACCTCCTCGGCATTTAAACCTCTCTACATAGTCACACCATTACAAGAGGTTGAGATCAGTGCTACAGTCATTTGCAGCAGGGAAAATGGCTTACGGGTTAGAGTTCGGAGTGGGGGTCATGACTACGAGGGTCTGTCCTACTTAAGTCGAACTCCCTTTGTCCTCATTGATCTCGTGCCCCTTCGAGACATCGAGATAAACATGGAGGATAAAACGGCATGGGTGCAATCTGGGGCAACTCTAGGAGAGCTCTACTATAATATTGCTCGGAAAAGTAACACTTACGGTTACCCTGCTGGCATGTGCCCCACTGTGGGAGTTGGAGGCCATATCAGCGGGGGAGGGATCGGGGCTCTAACACGGAAGTATGGTTTAGCAGCAGATTATGTGGTCAATGCCCGCTTGGTGGACGTGAATGGGCGTGTA
Source organism: Amaranthus tricolor (assembly GCF_026212465.1). Lineage (NCBI taxonomy): Eukaryota > Viridiplantae > Streptophyta > Magnoliopsida > Caryophyllales > Amaranthaceae > Amaranthus > Amaranthus tricolor. Next base: position 2,154,097 of record NC_080060.1, on the reverse strand, counting down.
TTGGACCGGAATTCGATGGGCGAGGAGGTATTTTGGGCTATCAGAGGTGGTGGAGGGGCAAGTTTTGGAGTGATCACAGCATGGAAGATCAGATTGGTTCCAGTTCCTAGAACAATTACAGTTTTGACGGTGCATAAAAGTCTTGAACAAGGGGCTAATAAGCTCATTGACAAATGGCAACGGATAGCGCATAAGTTGCCTGAAGATCTGTTCATAAGGATCATAGTACAGATTAAGGGTGGTGGAGGTTATGGAGTAAAGAAAACTGTTCAAGCTTCTTTCAACTCTATGTTTCTTGGGAATATTCAGAGGTAAGGTTTTGATCAAACTAGAAAATGCAGTTTACTTTTCTCAGAAAATCCCAACAGTCAAACAATAACTTCTAATCAAGAAGAGAACTTACGTAAACAGCACAAAAACTACACACTACCACCAAGTACCAAGATTGGACTTAAGGGTTGAGTCATGAGGGTTATCATGAAGGTACTGATAAGGAATATGTAATATCAATGTCGGATATAATTGCATGTCTAAGTTTTATTAGAGTCGATTGCTTTCCATACTTGTCTAAGTGTCGGATACAAATCATGAACACTTCTTATACTCCTTTGTTCCCTTCGGCGGTTTGCATACAAACCACGGAAAAGGGAGAAAGTGGGTATTTTAGTGGGTTATGTAGGTGCGGTCATGTCTTTTAATGAAGTAATATAAGTTTTAGTATAGGAGAAAAAAATAAATTGTATATTTTAGTGGGGTATTGTAGGTGCCAGGTGCGGTCATATCTTTTAATGAAGTAATATAGGTTTTAGTATAGGAGAAAAAAATAAATCGTACGTTTTAGTGGGGTATTGTAGGTGCCAGGTGGGGTCATGTCTACAAGTAATGAGGCAAGCCATGTGGGACAGACCAAAATAGTACATGGACAAAATCAGAGGAGAAAGGGAGTATATGTGAAATTGCAGATCTATAAATGGTCAAATGAAAAATCACCTCTTTGTATTTTTACAAAGTTAAGGTTACATATCTGACTCCTCCAAATCTCCTCTAGATGGGAGCCATCTAGTGGCTCTGAGTTAATGGAAAATGATGTTAAATTCCATCTAACTATTTTCCCTTCTCTACCATGAATAAAGAATTCTGATAATGCTCTCGCTCGGAACGCAGCCTAATGCCATTAATGAAGCGTAGCTTCCCTGAGCTAGAAGTGAAGTCAAACGAATGTAAAGAACTAAGTTGGATTGAAGCGGTCCTATACTTTGCTGGGCACCCTAGCGGCACACCAAAAGAAGCTCTTCTAGACAGAGATCATCAACTATACAAGAAATACTTCAAAGGAAAATCCGACTTTGTAAACCAACCGATACCAAAAACCGCTCTTCAACAAGTGTGGGATAAGTACTTGCAGGTAAATGAGGCTTACATGGTAATGGAACCACTAGGTGGAATAATGAATCGCATATTGGAAACCCAAATAGCTTTCCCTCATAGAAGAGGAAACTTGTACAATATACAGTATATAGTAAAATGGCAGGTGAATGAGGAGGAGGAAGCTAAAAGACATATTCAATGGGTGAGAATGCTTCATAATTTCATGAGTCCATATGTTTCTAAATCTCCAAGAACAGCCTATTTCAATTATAAAGACCTAGATTTAGGCATTAACGGGATTAACGAAACTACAAGCTATCTAGAAGCAAGGGCTTGGGGTACAAAGTATTTCAAGAATAATTTCGAGAGGTTGGCCAAAGCGAAAAGCAGCATTGATCCAAGTGATTACTTCAGAGATGAACAAAGTATTCCTCCGTTTAGCTAAATGGACTAATGGTGAACGTATGTCGGATCTTATGTCTAGTTCCTACTTCCTAGTGAATATACATGTACACTGAAAAGATGCTAAATAATGAATCTTGTGTTATCATACTTCCCACCTAAATTGCTTAAGAAATATCAAATGTTCACCTGAGGATTATGCATCAAAATGAGGGGATTGATGATTTCAAAAAAATCAATAGCTTCCATAAACAAACCAAACCAAAGTGCAGAAAGTTCCGATAAATATTGTTTATGTAAAACAACGATATGTCATATGTTCCTGCCATGCATTTCAATACCGCAGGTTGAGAAAGGGGACAGAAGTAAAGCAACAACAAGAACAACAATGCCAATTGCCAAAGCCTTAACACCAAAAGATTAGGGTCGGCTACATGAACTAAGAGATCATTTCTAGAATTGCAACGGGAAATAAACTAGAAGCAACGAAAGAAAATATTTTGAGAAATGCCACAGTATTGCACAAAACACAGATAATTCATATCTAAGAGTGACAAGAAGTCTTTGTGAGCCCGAGCCTACGGGTGCCCCGTGGGTGGGTCCACACAAGTGGGCCCATGGGGTGATCATGTGAAGAATTGTCACGGACTAACAAATAACACATGCTATGATAGCTAGATAGACAAAAAGAATGATTATTAATACACAATCTAATATATAAAATCACCTGCTCTTTCCAAAAAGAATTGAAAACAAAATAATCAACTAGAAGAGAAGAAGATAGAGAGATGAACTTACAGGATATCTCAATTCTCAGAAATCAGATGGTAATTAGCATAGTTTGCTTGGCTGTTTGGCTACTTGAACAGTAAGCAACATTTCAGTTCCATTAGAGTTAAATATCAGTAAGTACCCATCAGATATCTAAATACAATTGTTAAAGCTGTGTACATTTGGAGTTCTGTACCTCTCCAGATCCTACCTCAAAGGAATTTATAATTGGACGTTGAAACAAATCTAGGGGACATTAACATGGCCACCAGTGAGAATCCCAGAAAATGGGATCAGGGAATAGCTATTTATATCAGTAATCTCAAAATGGACAACTTCACACCAACAATATTCACATATGGGCCGTACAAGCTTCAAATACCTAGCAATAAGACGACAAGATACCAATTTCATATAATAGTTGCCATTAATTTCATATCTACGATCCTTCATCCTTACCACCTAAGTCCACCTTGATCCTCTTAAAACATTAGCAACTAGTCCACGGAGTTGTCTCCTTCATCAATATTCAATCTCATTGGATCCTTTCCTTGGCCATATTCATGCTCAGATGGTGGGGTAGGACATCCCTCATCATGGAATTCTCGTTCATCATCCAAAGGTTTCAAGAATGAGAAGGATCGAGTTTCAGCTTCAACATTTGGTATTCCCTCATGAGCTGCAATAAAGCCTAGATCTAGAGCAGATGAGAAAGAAGGCTGTGTTCTCATCTGCACTGATCGTAAAAGTGCCGCTTTCCTCAAGTCTCCTGAGTGGCATATATCACTCGGTGAAGAAGGGAATCTGCCTTCGTTATCCGAACCTTTCTGACGAGATTGACAAGGACCTGAGAGGGCTTTCGAAGGTTGTGAGGTGCTAGCAGGACTTGAACAAAATGCACCAACTGGTTTATATCTATATGGAGAAACAGGACTGGTAGGGCGGCTTTCAGATTGAGACAAACAGGCACTCGTGGGCATTTCATAAAAATGTGCATCATCTAAATCTTCAGACATGGGTGAATATTGCGATGACATATCATCTCTGCAATGAGTGTGATCCAGGTGTGAAATCTACTAACTAAAAATTTAAATATCATGGTACAAATAAAATTCCAAGGATAATTAAGAATACACAACAATAAATGAAATATAATAAAGTTTTTTATTGACAACACAGATAAATATACATCCATGAAATCTTGATGCTCCTGGTCTTTCAACAAAAATTGATTCTAGGATGAACATGCGAATGCGGCTATGTACAAACATTCCATCTTCCCCAAGGAGGAAAATGATGTGAACAACACATATAAACAAAATTAAGAGAATTGTTAAATCAGTACTGCAAAACATACTCTATATAGACTACAATCCTTTAAAAGATATAAAAACTGATATGTTTTGCAAATCCTGATCCCTTTCACTTAATTTCTGTGTTCGAATGCACCTCTCATTTTAGCATATATTATTACATTACATTAATGTTTTTATCTTCTCTAACTTTACTTCGTCTCTTAACCAGAAGGTCGAAACAATGTTAAATTTACATGTGAAAAGAAATATAGAAATACATATATTACCGTTCTCTAACTTTACTTGTTAGAAGCCACAATGGCATTAATACATATGATCTATATTCTATATGCATCAAAAGCATACACACGCCCCACACCCACACGTGCGCATACACACATTTTTCAGAATAAAGGCAGCAAAAGCTAGTGAGAAATTTTGATCCGAATATAAGCAGACAGCTATGATTGGCTATAATGCAAAAGAAACAAAAAATTTCCGTATTATCTAAATGAGTCCCCATGTCATATCTACACCAATTATTCAAATTGTAATGCATAAAGATGCTCTAAATGTCAAGAGTTTTTGTCACTAGTGCTAATAATTTAAAATCGCACATCATAAACAAAATGGAATCGATAGGTTGAAAGCTATGTTACACTGACTAGGCTACTCATGTAAGATTTTGGTATTGAGATTCACTTGTTTGACATAAATATGCATTATAATTCCCACAACACATGAAATAGTCAAGTATCCACTATACAACACATGTACTGAAAATCAAATGCAAAGTTCAAGTTACATTCATCAGGTTCGGCAGTAAAAATATCCCCCAACTTGCCAAAACTGGCTGTCACCCCACTAGTAGTAGGAGATGTAAGGAGTGACACATAGAATAACTTTTTATTTGATTGAGAATCATATAAAACAGATGATATTTTCGCCATTTGCATTAAGCTCAAGCGCCTTCTTGCATGGGTGCCCCCTGGAAGCACATACTATAATAAGGGGTAGGGTTTTAATGGCAGCAAAAATGGTGCAAAAGAATCAACTCACCTCATATAAAACATACTTTCCGACCTCGCTGGGGAATCCAATATATGTTCAGGAATGGGGTCTCCCACAGTCAGACAGTTCAAACTTGATGCCATCATCTGCAAAATTCCCCATCTTTTAACTCTTAATTAAAAGAAAGTAAATTATAAGCACCACATTACCAAATGGGCAAGCAAACTCAAATCCTTGTTCCCAACATAAATCAAAATTAAACCTTTATGATTGAAATGAGACAGAGATTTGTAACTGCTCCTAATCAGAAATCATTGACCATGAAAACTCACAAACCCATCATTCTCGATGGTGCCAACGATTTATAGTTCTTTAATTCTGGAGTATAACGTACTATATTAAAATGAGTACACCTTTTTAGGTATGCAAAGTTGCACAATGCACACGATGTTTGCGACAAAGGCTCAATCCAAAAAACCACTTCGTTATCACTAAACGGGTAAGCTTGAGCACAACCAACCCAGAAACCCAGCCCGTCTAGGTGGGAGCCACCAGCGGTATTAGGCTAATAGAATACGAGCTACTCTTGTTCGAAACCGAGACGACCTCAATTATCAAAATAAAGAGTTCATATTCTAATAATTGTAAATTGGACTACTCAACCCATATACCCATGTACGGAGAGCATCTCACACATAATTTGCGATGGAATGTTGTATAAAACTCCATAGAATAAAGTTTCCCAACTTAATGAAGAGGTCTAATTCAACAAAATACTCAAATCAACACAACAATGACTGAATTTGGAAAAACCCCATCATGAATTATATAAAAAATCAAACAATTTCATATTCCAATTACTAAAAAACAATATAACATACTAATATCATTTATTCATACACCAAATTTGAAAAAAATACATAAATGAATAAAATCGGAATGAAAGAGATAAAGACCTCACTGAGATAACGTTTATGGGAATTGAGATTGTCGATGTAAACATCATCTTCAGGATCTCTACTTCGCTTCCCAATTGGTGATGGTGATGGTGTTGGTGAGTTTGTTTCTGATCCCATTTCTTCGCTTTCTTCAGTTTTTTCACCCTTTTCTGATATATATACCTAGCCCATAGGAGAAATCCCCATAATTGTTTGGTTTGTCATCATTTCTAAGGTTTGTGAATGAATCGAATAAAGAAGTTGATTTTAGAAGAATTCTAGTACTCCAGAGTTATTGCCTTATCGGGGAAATTTGAAATGATTTAAGCAAAATGAACCAATTAGTACTTTCAACTTAATTTCAAAAACTTAATTTCAAAAGTAAGCGTGAAAATTTTTAATTTGGTTTGGAAAACAGGTTAAAAAAACAAAATAGTTGTTCGCAGTTAGTAACTGCGAACAGTTGTTTGACTTGTTTTGATTACTCATTGCGAATAGCTATTCTTTTTTTCCTAATTATTGAGTTGTTATTTGTTGTATTTGCAAACAAAACATTAGAATAAGTATTTACAAGTTAATATATGTTTCAGGCGCGATGATTCATCGCCAAAACTTCGAACATTTGTAAGTTAAAGTTTGGAGGCTATAATAAAGTAAATAAACATATATATACAACTAAATATATATAAATGTTTGAAATATACAATTAAATAAACATATATATATATATATATATTTATTTATTTATTTATTTATATATATATATATATGTGTATATATATATATATATATACACACACACACACACACACACACACACACATATATATATATATATATATATATATATGTATATGTATATATATATATTGTCTTTTTTGACTAACTGCGAACAGCCTCATACCTTAGGTTTGGGATTTTCACGCTTACTTTTGGAATTAAGTTGAAAGTTGTACTAATTGGTTCATTTTGTTGATAAATTCACGTAATCATTTCAAATTTTCCCTTATCGGTGAGGACATGACCCGATTTAGTTCGATCAAATATGTATGGATACGGGCCGACACCTAAAGTGACATGAGCATGTCATGACTCATGAGCACGACATGCTCATGGCTCGAAATGACGTGGTCCGCCAACCCTAGCCATGGGTTACATCTTACATATGTGCCACTATCATTAGTTTGTAAAGCTAGTACAACACGAGAACATGTGATGAGGGTATAATTCATATGTATGATTTGTAAAGTACGTAATTTCATAACTATTTTGGATAAAAAATAAAACTAAAAAATTGTGTTATAACCCAATGCACGACCATAACGATCTGCATGCCTCATATACTTGTGTCGGGTCATGGATCATTGTTTGAGGTTATCGACATGACACGACACGACTTGTTAATATTCATGATCTATCATAATAGAGATTTCCTGGCACATGGCTTACTAGAGGACCAAGATGTGGCATTTTTAGACTTTTTCGAAACAAACTAGAACACATAATATGACATAAGTACGGAAGGTTAAGGGTCAAAGCCCTTTAAAATTGCTTTTAAATCTCTTCTTAAATGGCTTACCAATGTTACCATGCCCAACAGGCTACGTGTTATGCCATTTTCTCAAGATATTAAAGATAGCATGAATGAGGTATACAAGTATTGAGTGGATTGTGTTGTGTCTAGCCATGAATGGGTCATGCTTGTGTTTTTCGCGTGTCCGTATGACCTATATAACAATTTTTAATTTCATATGAATTGTTGTGTGCACCTATCTTCAAGTTTATCTGAACAATATTTTATGTAAAATTTCTATTATTTTTATACTTTACATCTATATAAATATCTATCTATAAATTATCTCATGTAAAAAAAAATTACAATTTTACAATAGAGTTCACAATTTGTTCCAACTTAAAAAGTCCATGATGTATATTTCTTATAGGGAGAGGAATGGGCCAACTTGAAATGAGGTTTCTTAATCGGGGAATAAGGAGACAAATTTATAGTAAAAATTTGGCTTGAGTTATACCACCGAATAAATATAAGTTGCTCCATGTTTGGTGCATGTTAATTAATCAACTAGGATAGTTGTTGCCGAAAACTACAAAATTGAAAGATAAAAAAGAAATTTTATATACAAATTTTATAAAATAATAATAGAAGCGAAGGATAGGATGGAAAAATTTACAGGCAGATGTGGTATTTCCTCCTTCATATTCATATACATTTAAATTTTTGTACTTACTTTTTGTAACGGATAAAATTTTCATACTCACGGCTGCTCGCCAGATTATGCATTCACACACTATCAAACTCACTATGGCCAACTAGGTACTCATCGTAAGTATACCCACTTTCTACTTGCCTCACATTTACTCCAAGTTCACGCATATGTGCTTCATAAACCACAATGATTTACAAAATTTATTGTATATCGTGTGTTATTTAAACCATACAACGTATCAAGATCAAATTAAAATCCTTAATTTTTGTTAATAGTTTCTGATAAAATATACAACACTGATATAAAGTAGTACATTGCAGACATAGGTCGATAGGTAGGGGATAATCTAATGGGATGGGACGGCCGGATGAGGCGGGTGGATACAAGGTGGATAAGACTTTTCATACTCATTCCACCCACTGTCTACTATTCATGGCAAGTAAGACTACAGGGCTACAACTCACTATATTCATACCCGTATACGCCCTAAATGAAATAGATACGATGCGAAATCCGTATAATTTGAGCTTAGGAAAAGTCCGATTTTGCACGCTAAGGATTATGCTTACCTCGATAGAAACTTGAAACTTGACGAGATTTTTGATGGAACATTGACCTTGTTTTAACCAAACATCTTTTATTTATGGGCTACAAAGTCAGACTAAATGATCATTGTGTAATTTTTTTTTTTTACATATCGAGAATGATTAAGTCTAAACGAACTTCAACCCACCCCACTTCATTTAAATTTAACCCTCCCTGCCCCAATCCTCAATCCAACCTATTAAAATTTTTACCCGGTCCGACCAGATTAACAACAAAAACTCAATTACCAAAATCAAGCTATGATCGATCTTTAAGCAAAGTCAACTAGGTCTAGGGCTCACTAGCCACCAATGCTTAAAGCAACTTTCCGTATTTAATTAGCTCAGAGATTTTTCAGTCTCATTTACACTGCACATGGAGGTAGAAGTTCAATGGTAGTTCAACGGGTGGGTGGGTGGGTGGTCAAGATGGTTTATTAGGGTTTTTTATTATTTTAAATTGAGATTTTAAATAATTTTTAAACTTAAAACTAATTTAAAAATGCAAATAAGATTATAAAAATGAAAAACAATAAAATTTTGGGATTTACACGATCTTTTAGTTGTAGGAGATGATGGCTTACCATTGCAATTTTGGGTACATGTTCATGAATGATGTATTAAACCAACGTGATTTGTTGTTGAATTGTAAGAGCATTCATATTTCATGGTTGCATGTCTTCAGCTGATTATTTGCATGGTTGCATTCATAAATGTACCTCAAAAGCATATTTGCATTGCCAAACAGTTGATAGCTGATTGGAGTGACTAATTTAATCAACTGATTTTGACATCTAATTTGACTAACAGGTTTTAAATACGCTGTAAAAACCAACGTGTTTAAAATTAGTTTATTCATGACAAGTTGTTTCAGCTAACTAATTTACTTAACACTGGAATTAGTTGATTTCGTTGCGCCATCATTTATTTGTTCTAAAATAATCTTAAATTGTTCAAAAAAACTATTTTACTAAACGCACTCATATATTCTAGTAAATCTAACACTAATCATATTCTTGATTCATATCTAACATAAAAATTAAAAGTGACCGTTATATTTGTAGCTTTGGATTTCAGTGAAAATATTTAATTAAATTTGGGTCTTATGTTCACAATTTAATAAATAAAACACTGTGATCAAATAAATTTAAGAGTCGGGTTAAAATTAAACAAGATTTATAACATTTAGACAAAATTAAGTTGACTTATATTAATTGAACTTTAGAAATAAAATATTCTATTCAACTTATTTAAAAGCTCCTAAGAAAGTCTCTCATAATTCATTTTTTTTAAATTGAAAAAATTTTTCCTTTAATTTCTAACACCCTCACATTTAATATTTAATTATACACACTATAAATATACCAATAGTTACATACAAGTTACAACCAATTGTTTTCCAAAAAAAAAAAAGTTTCCCATAAGCATTACCAACCCTAATTCCTCTTTCCCTGCTTTCTGCAGGGGAGGTGAGAAAAAAATTTAAAAAAAAAAATAAAATTTATATCAAATATTCATACCATTTGCATTATGAATGAAGAAATTAAAACCAATGCAACCATTGTTGGGTATATAGAAAAAAACAATGAAAATAATCACAAGAAACCTCCAATCTCTAAAGGGAAGAAAAAAATATTTAAAGATCACATAAATATTTTTAAAGTTGCGTTATATATGTTAAAAAATAAAAAGGGTAACAAGAAAAAACAGTTATCATCCTCTATTTCAGGAGTCACCAATGCGACATTGACTAATTTTGTGGGGAAGATTCGTCCCCTCCATTATCAAAGTAGCATTGGTGGCATGTCTCCTCCACCACCGCTTGATCAAGCCGGATGGGAGGCGACAAAGGTTATACAGGGGACGCCAGCAAATGAAGCATTTGAAGCGTCCCCTTATCATCCCAAATATGCATCCTCTTTAAGCTCGTCCTCCTCCTCTAGGAGAGGGATGAGTAGTTACGCCTCTGCTCAAAGCTTGTATGATCTTGATGATCATAATTATAACGATGATGATCAAATGGAGAAGATCTATGATGATGATGAAGATGAAGATGAAGATGAAGATGCTTATCATGATGGGCTTGAAGGGGATGAAATGATTGATTTCAAGGCTGATGTATTCATTGCTAAGTTTTATAAACAAATGAGACTCCAAGATAAAAGTTAAGTTGTGTTAAAAAAATTCATATATTACATATTATTCGTATTGTTCTCTTAAACAACTAAAAACGGAAGATAATATATCTTCATCTGATTGATTCATGATCAAATTCAAATATGGTGATCTTTTGATTTGTAATCATTTAAAGGAAATTGAAGCATAGTTTTTTTGTTATTAGAGATGAAAAGGAAGGAGAGAGAATAAGACTTACTAGTTATGTGTCCTTGCTATTCAAAAAAATGTCATGATCATATGCATACCTTCATTTATTAGTAAGTCAATTTTTATTTTAACATTTTTTTTCTCATTTAAAATACACCCTCTATTTATATTTAATTAATTAAGTATTACATACTTGTAATTAGTATGTCATATTATTTACTTTCTTTGTTGGCCTTCTCCTTCATCCTTTGTATGGTTTAATTTTTGACTATACAATAGTAAAAATCTTGTATGTTTAATCATTAATTTTATTTTTTTCATTAAAATAAGCTTAATTTTTAGGTATTTTTTAATAGTGTTATTTAAAAAATGAAGTTATTTAAAGCTATTTGCATATTTTATTTTATCTTATTTGAATTTTTCGTATGTTGTGACGTTGATCATTTGATATTTGTTATTATCGTATAATTTAATTTTTTCAAATCAACATTGCATACCTAGAAGGCTCACAATCAATCAATCAATATAAAAAATGTATAATCAAAATGGATATGTGAATAATAATGTGAAAGTATAAAACTGAGTTTGAAGTGAGTCTAATAAAGTGATATTAAAATATAAAAATAGAAATATTGGTTGTTTTATATAAATCTAAATAATATTAAAGTGGATAAAAAAATAATTGAAATTTAATTTAATAAAATCTAAAATTGAAAATTGAGTATGATACTTAGTCCCAAGTTTACACGACATTCTTTTGGGAAAAATAGTTCTACTAGAAGGTTATTGGAGGTTTTTGGTAAATAGCTTATTGAACAATTTTAATTTATTTTGACTTAAAAATGTTTGGATGATCAAACCATTTAATGCTAAAGTTTAACGAACTAGCTAATTGAAATAATTTATTATGAGTCAATAGTTTTTAAACCTTCTAAAGCTAGTATTTGGTACATTAGCAACTAAAACCAATTGAGAGAATCAGTTGTCAAATTCGTCTATCTTTATTTGATGTTTCCATCGTCCATTTTAGGTGGTTTTATTTGTTATTTTATCTTAAAAAATCTTTCTATTTATATCACAATTATAATTAACCTTGTTTAATGCTTATCTTAATTTTAATATTTATCAATGATTATGGTCCCTACATATTTTTCTACTAACTTTCTTTTGATATTTTTATATATTTCTTATAGTTTTTGTCTAACTTTTTCAAATATTTTTATTAATGATTGGGATTCATAATTTTTCCACTAATATTATTTTAATAATTTTAAAATTTTTATAGTGCCACTTTTGTTAATTTCATTATAATTCATCATGAGAATATAAATTAATAACAAAAGGAGTATTAAGTATTGGAAAAATTACCTAGAATAATCCAATCTATTTATGATTTTTCTATAATAATCCCACTTATTGATTAACTATGAATAATCCTAACTTTGAAGGGTATTTTCCTAGAGTAAACCCGGTAACCAGATGACTTGTTATAGTAAATTTTATATTTTAAAAAAAGATAAATTAAAATAAATTGTCGGAATACATATTAAAAAATGTTCAAAAAATAATTTATAATATCTTATATCATTTAGAATTTTTTATGTAAATTTTTAAAATTTTTATTTAATTTTAAATTAATTTTAAATTTACTTTTTTATTGAATTACCTATCATATCATAGTATCATAGTAGGTGATCGAGTTGGAATTATTAGTGGTTATACTTATAGCGGTTCATAGAATTAGTATGAGGAGGATTTGGAAGGGTTTACACAAGACGAGCTGAAAAAAAAAAAAGGATATGGAAGCTATTTCTCCATAACTAAAAAGCTAAGGAAAACAACAAGAAGAAAGAAGAAACTTGAGATCATTCACTTCAAATTAACAATGGTTTCCTTTTCCACCTGGTGCCGCTACTTGGTTCACAAGCTTGACTACTCCGTTGCAGTTAGCTGGAAGGTGCCATTTTCTGTCTTCATCTTATTTCAGATTCCATTTTGTTTCACCATAATATGAAAAGAATATCCATTTCCCTCAATGAAATCTGGAAAAAGTTCCAGTGATTTGAATGATTTTGTGTAAACAATGATTAATTAGTAAATGGGGTTCATTTTTTGTGGTTAAAATTTATTTTTTGAGAATTGGGTTTACTTTGAATTTCGAATATGGAATCTTTAATTTTGTCTTTAATTGTTATTTTATTCGGTTTATATTGAAGTTATTGCTAATTAATGGGATTTGGATTGATCTTTCTGGGGTTTAGGGTTTATGAGATTTTCATGTATTATAATTCATACCCATTTTTAGTGTATGATTGTTTTGATAGGTGGTCTTATTTAGAGTATAAAGCTGCAATCTTTCCCAATTCCTATCACACTATGAAATTATTTTAAATATTTTTTCAATTGTCAAAGAAATGCAGAATGTTTTGGTTTAGTATAGAAATTGTCAAGCATGATTAACTCTATGGGATTTTATGCGAAGTATGATTTCGATATGATGGCGGGATATAGGGAAGAATGTATTGAGAAAAGGATGAATTTGTCATTGATAATGTCAAATATTTGCCAAAGAAATTTAGTAAGCAATTTTGCTGGAAGGGCAGCAATGGTTTATGAACTATTCGATTAAAGAGATGCTTTTCTATTGTCTTTATCTGATTTGAATTATGGATGCTTGGTGCAAGTGTGGGAGCTTGAGAGTTGGTCTTTCAGCATGCAAGTGTGCCATGAAAATTTGATTATGAGGAACATGGATCAATGAGTAACACTTTCATTTCAAATAAAAATAAAGATCTACAAGGAAAATTTGAAATTTGATGGGTCCATAATGATTGCTTGGACGACAAATATGAACAACGGGACTTTCAGAAGGTGTTGTGGAAGGCAAAAAACGATTTGAATGTCAAACATGCAAAATGATATGAAGAAGGGCTTGTAGGAGTAAAAACATTAGTTGGGCTTGAATGAGAGAGAAAAATTGTTGTGGATTGCCAAGAAGATAAATTTGTGGTTCATCTGCAGTCTGCTCATGCATTCAACCGCAGAATTTGGGATTAAGGCTTTGATTTTTCAGGACCCCTTATCCATGGTTTATATTTTGTAACTGGGCCATGCTTCTTTTTTTTTTTTTTTTTTTTATTATTGTATAGGTTGAGGAAAGCGGAGGGCTAGTAAGTTGTTAGTATACGTTTTTCCTAATTTCTTCACTCTTTTGAAACTTGAAAGTAGCCTCATTTTTGTCTATCTTGTTCGTTTAGGGGCTAGGGCTTACATACGTGTATGTTAACCTTCCAATGCACTAACCCAAGTGGGTAGGTATTTACATGATTCGTGTTGAATTGTTGTTGTAACTGATGTATGCCTTTGCCTTTTGTATATCTGAAACCTCTTGTTTTATCGATTTCTTGCATTCATTAAACCAATCTCATACGGTGTGTTTTTTTTACCGAAATATTTGTTGTGTTTTGAAGCATTATGAAGGGGGTCGGATAACTGTAAAAGAAGTGGGAGACACTGTGTGGAAAAACTTTCTTCAATGCAAGTTGACCTTTCTACATTGGAATAAAGGAGAAGAGATGGCACCTACAATAGGTCCCCAAGGTGGAACTCTCTTAGTTAGAAAAATACCAATTCCAGGTCCAAGGTAATTATAAATTGTCTTTCTTATTGTTTATTCTTTCGGTGAGGAGAGCTTATCAATTAGATACTTTCTTGCTTTTACATGGTGAGAAATCGGTGCAGTCAGAGATCAAATTTGTACTTAGGATGTTGGTACTTGTTTTTGTCTTCTCTCAATGAGGTTAAATGCCTCTAGGCTCTAGAGGCTTTTGCTTAACATCTTTTGAACATATTTTAAAAGGCTTGATCTTTTTGTTTGTCCTAAGTGCATGCATTTCCAAACAAATTTTGGCTGGAGGTAATTCTCGCTTGAACTTTGTTTACATTTAGCAGATATTCAAAGGGCTAGCAGTTGTCGCACTGTAAATATTCTCCTTGCGTTTTGTGTGATCTGCATTTGATGGTGATGTAGACATGTCTTTTCTCTTCATGAATAAGGGTGTTTTGGAGCATGTCTACTTCTACCCCGCACCCTAATGATGAAGCAAAACATCACATTTGCAGTCATCTAAATTTAATTTGTGTATATTGTGCCTCTGTTTTTCATCTTATATTTATGGTTCTTGAGGTTTTCTTTATTAGAATTAGTCGAGTAAACTTTTATTGGTTTGCTTAAAAGAGGAGGTTGTAGAAGATGTTGGAGGTTTATATATTTGGCAGTTAGTAGCTTATATGAAAATGAATCTGATTAGGATGTCTATATTTCTGGGAAAAACTTTGTTTATGAGACCTTGAATTCTTGTTTTACGGTCAAATATTATTGAAGCCAAAGTCGAGCTATTTAACATGGAAAACAATTTTATCAGTAATAGATAGGTTTGTCATTTGTGCGTGACGGTGACGGCCAGTAGTGTTGTTTGTTGGCCTTTTGGTTTGAACTTGTTGCTAGTGTTTGAACGCGCGGTTTCTTTGTCCTTTGCCCCATCTTTTATAAGGTTGATGCTTGTAGCCTACTTCTATGCTAGTTGGACACGGGTTTGGATGTGGGATTAGGGAAATTATTCAAGACTTTATCTTGCTATAGCTCACTATTAAAGGTGGGATGCTTATTAATGAGAACACTTATGTGAGACATAATGTTCCACTTCATGTACTATACTGGTAAGTTTCAACAATAAGTAATAAGTACATGAGGCTGATTTTTATTTGGAATCAAAACCTAGGAACCCATATTCCTATATATGTGAGCTGCCTGAAACATATGCTCCATGTAAGTAGTCAACCTCTTCAAAGTTTGTCACCAGCAATGTTTGTGGTTTCTGTACTATGAAGTTTTCTGTTCGTTATTGTTAGGTTCAGACCTTCATTTATACCTATGATGTGTCAAATCAAAACTAAAGATGTTCAAAATAGACCTGATGACCCGATTTTCACCCGACCTTGTAACCGAACCCGATTTGACCTGACTTAAAAATGGTTTTACTAGTATGTAAAAACCAATGTGGACACAAAACCCGATTTTAAACCGACCCGAAAAATCTGACCCGAGATCAACCCGAAGCCGAATGAACTCCTCTAATCAAAACAGAAGCACACAAGTCTTTTAGATTATATCTTCTCTTCTCCTACATTTGCTTTCTGTCATGCAAACCTCAATGGTTTGTTGATTTTGAACCGACCCGAAAAATCTGACCTAAAATCATCCCAATGACTCGGGATGAACATTTCTAATCAAAGCAGAAGCACACAAGCCTTTTAGATTATATCTTCTCTTCTCTTGCATTTGCTTTCTTTCATGCAAACCTCAATGGGCTGTTACGCAATGTTCACCAACCATGGCCCGAACTGCAATTGTTTACTTCTTTGTGTTGCGCGATTTTCTTGCCGAACCTTCTTCCTAAATGAAGTGAAATGAGAAAGAATTTGGCAAACATTAGCGTAGTCACCTTCGGATTCATGTTTGTATCTATATATGACTTGCAGTCGTGTTTTCATCGGAGATGTAGTGGTTTTGAAAGACCCCAAAAGCCCAGATAACTATCTAGTCAGAAGGCTTGCTGCCGTTGAAGGATACGAAATGGTCTCAAAGGATGAAAAAGAGGAGCCTTTTATTCTAGACAAGGATGAATGCTGGGTTCTTGCTGATAATGATGTGTTGAAGCCAAAGGTACTGTCCGTTAACCTTGTGTATCAAACTCTAGTGTGTTAATGGTTTTTGATCGTTTTTCCAGATACCGTAATTGGTTCCGATCATCATGTATTTGCTTATTGCTAAGACAGACTTTTATTTCGTATCTTCCTAAACACTGCCCTTGCATATTTATGTTTAAATTTAACGCAAATTGTATATATTTACCATGATACTAAGCAGATTTTGACACTCGATAATTCTAAAAGCAGGAAGCCAAGGATAGTCGAACCTTTGGTCCCGTAAATATGTCAGATATCATTGGCAGAGTTATATATTGTTTGCGCAATGCTGTTGATCATGGTCCTGTGCCGAACAGGTTTGCTTACTTTTTATTACTCGTAAATGTAAATTCTCCTACTGATGTGCATTTTTTTTTTGCATCTTTTTCTTTTGCCGTACTAAATCTACTTTTACCGATTCAACGAATGAACATGGGAAAACAATTGATACTCATGTACCCGAACTTTTTTTCTTCAGTCAGTTCAGTGTCAAGAAGGATCTACCAGTGTTAGAAGTTGAGCTTGATGTTGATGAGATGGCTAAGAATCACAAAACTTGACTTGAATTAGCCAATGTGTTAAAGCTTGTAGTTTGTCGGGGTTATGCCTTTTGTCATTGGGCTGCCTTAGCTATCCAGCCCACCTCGACTGCTCGTGTTTTGCGACAATTACAACCGCACTAAATTGATTTGTAAGTACATTTTGCTAGGATTTCGTTGTGGCGGAAAATATTCATTTAGAGAAGAAATTGCAATAATGAAGAGATGATTCTCTGAATAATTACATTTATATACTTCTTGGTTGTAACTTTTAGTGTTTTCTTCTTGAAAATGTGCTAATTTTGGATTTAAGTTGTAATGTTGGATTCAAGCCAGGTTGAGGTGTTTTTGGTTGAATTAATTGCCGCAGAAGTGATCAAGATCTTTTTGTAGGCGATGATAATTGAATTCCTATGTATAAAAGAAAAAGTTTTTTAGCCAGTAAGTCAGCTTATGATTCTCGTATAAGCACTTCATTCAACATTGGTCATCAAGTATAATCAATATACTTTGCTTCATTAGTTTTGAGGTCTATTGGTGTTCCATAAACATATACTTCTATCATAAATAGTCTTCATTTCATCACTCATTTGTGGCATTTTTAGTAAGTATCTTCCATCTCTATTTCAAAACACCAAAACATTTTATCAATACAACTTTGATGAGGAAAGTTTCTTTTTGATCAGGATAACTTAATATGTTACATAATACTTTTTTAAACTAAAATTCGATATTAATCAATGTTATTATAATATTTTAATGTTATGGTAGTCTAAATATGTACCCGATAATAAAAGACAAACTGTATAAAATAGTCTTAAAATCTTTTTAAAAATGGTCTAAACATATTCAATCGACTTGACTTTATGATTTAAATTCTTAATATTACGTATTTTTTTTTAGAAAAAACTAAACTATAAACTGCGTGATCGAGTAATCGACCGACCCGCCTTAATTAGATCGGTTCATGAGCCAAATTTCACAAATTTACGGTAATCTGTTGACCCCTTAACACAATAGAAAAATGAAATTTTTAGCTATTAACAAGACGAAACCTCTGTTTAACTATTTAAGCACTTAGTAGTCTGCATACTTTTATGATAATTGTTTACTAATACTATATTGGAAAACATTATCTAGAATATTCTAACCTTTTCACCATTTTCTTTCAATAATTCCATCAATTGATTAACCATGAATAATCTCAACTTTAAGGGTATTTTTCTAGAGTAAGCTTGGATAACCCGATAATCTGCTATAGTATTAATTCAAAAAAAAAAAAACTGAAAATTACTCCCTTCGTTTCTTTTTGTTCTTCCTATTTACTTTTTGCACAGTTTTCAATGTAAATTTTAAACCTTAATATCTCTAATATACATATAATAAAAAATTATAAAAAATACATAATAAAAAATTATATATTAAGATGAATCTAACAAGATCTTATATGGATATATTTTATCTTTTAAATATGTATCAAAAATATTAATTAAATTTCTCTCTTCTTAAGGTAGAATATTTCAAACAGAAAAAACATTAGAACGGAGGGAGTAATGTAAATTAGAGAAATTTTTTTAAAAAAGTTACATAAAAAATTTTGAATATTTTAAAAAATCAGAAATTGTTTTTAACATTTTTTTTTTACATTTTATTTTAATTTATCTTCTATTTTAAAAAATAAAATTTGATTTAACAAGTTATCCAAATACAAAATTTAATATAGAAAAATACCTTTAAAATAATGGAAAAATTAGATTATTTGAAGTAATTTTACTGCTATTGCTAACGACAGTATATCACTGACTTCTAATTTTTACTGCTATTAGTGCTATATGATTATTAATGAATTAATTAATTAATTAATTCTATGTTTTTTCAAACTGTGCAAAAGTAAAATGTACAAAACTACCGCCATTGAAAATATTCATGCATTTAGTCATGTCTCGAACTCTAAACATCCTCCCCAATAACCTTCAAGGTATGTTTCTTCAAAACAATGAACTTTTTTTCTCCATTTACTTCTTAAAATTTCAGTTCTTGATAAAAATTCTTAATTTTCACCTAAATTGTCATATTTTTTTTCCCTCTTAAATGTCTATTGTTCTTCTTACATTGTGTCTAAGATGTTAAATGTCTGATATTATTGAAGAAGATTCCCTTGTTGGTTTCAATTTGTTGTTGGGTTATTGTTTTTGGATAATTTGTGTTTGTAATTTCATTTTAATATTCTGCAAAGGGCCATGTGGATCTTCAGTTATATGATTATCCTGTTTGTGAGAAGTTTTTTGTGGTAGTAAAGTAATCATCTTTGGTGAAATTTGCTTTGTTATGAGCTACTGAGAATGTCCACTAAGTGTTTGTCGAATTGACAGTGATTATTATGACATGGTTTCTGCTAAACCTATGCTCTGTGACAGGTTTTAGGGATTTACCTCAAAACTTAGGTACTTTTAGGGCATCAACGGCTCAAGATTGGAGCAAAAATTGATAATTTTTTTAAGCTTCTGTGCAATTTCAAAAATTATAACATTTTTTTAACAACTCAGTATTTTTTAACATAAACCACGTAATTTAATTTAATACTGAGACTCTTAATTTTTTTGGGCCCCTGTGTGGACATGCTCGAGATCTCCCCTGAAATGGCTCCAATGAGTGAAATTTTGCCCAAAGTACATTCAAGGTCACTATAGTTTTATTTCCGACAAAGTTGAGCAGCATGGAACTCTTACTTAAGATTGTGATTATGTCCTTGTTTGATAAAGTGGTTTTTGGTCATTGTATTAGTTGTTTTTCGGCTTTAGGCTTATTGATTGGTTATACCGCAGAAAAACTTGTTTGGCAAATACTAGCTTTTAACCCCGCTAAAAGTTTGTTTTGAAGTAGAATGAAGTTGTTCTTAGCTTTTGGCTACTTGTTTTCTAACAAACAAACAACCATTCAATCAAACATCTTCGTTAATGGTAGAGTTTTTTTAATAGAGTTGGGGTAACAACTAACAAATAAACGAATGCTACCAGAAACCAACATCCAATTGTAGTAATCATATTGCAGAAAGCTAATCATGATTGGCACTAACGTAGTTCTTTGAGATGGTAGGAGCAGTTGAAAAATGGGTTTAAATGGATGGTTTTGACAAAATTCTTGGAGGAGACAAATTAAAGGATGATCTAGTGGTTCGAAAATATATATCAAGTCTCAAACTTTGTCTTCTATTTGGCCACCCATGTCGCATCCAAGCCTTCTTTTTTGAGTATTTGTTTGGTCTGTGGGTGTTTGGGAGAGGAATTGGTGATCAGCTAGTGTAAAGTCAGTTGGCTTTTTCTTTGCTACTATTTGTTTTCTTAAGTAGAATTCTTTCGCAAATTTATTGTGAATTTGTGATGATCTCTCTGTTCCTCGTGTTGTAGGCTATGGACCATCTGATAGCACATCTCTTCCCTGTCTGGGAGTTTCTGGAAGGGCAGTCAGCGTATCAACTTGTCCTCGTACAGAATGTAAAAGAGCTCAAGTGAAAATAACATTACCAAAGTGTTCTCTGAAGCACTTTTCTTTGATCTGCATGGCAAGTACTGGTGGCCATAGAAGAAATCCAGATTTCTCCAGGCAGAATAGGTCGGGGTACTCTCGAAATAGGAATCGATTGAATGAAGAGAGGGATAACTCCGAGAACCTTGATGAATCCGAGTTCTTATCAACCAAAAATGGGCCGCTGCTTTCTCTTTCCAATAGCCCAAAGTCTCGAGCCTCTTCTGTTCGACCTAGAGAAAGGGAAATTGTTGATCTATTTAGGAAGGTTCAGGCTCAACTTCGCCAACGAGCAGCCAACAAGGAAGATAAGAAGTTTGAATCCGTCAAAGGACAAAATAGAGAGCGCGAAACAGTCGACTCTTTGCTGAAGCTTTTGAGGAAGCATTCAGTAGAGCAGGGTAAACAAAAAGTTGATGGCGGCAGTGTCAATGAATTCAGTTTTGATCTTCCGAGACAGAGTGGACAATCCAATGAAGATAAGAGCAAAGATTTCTTTGATTCCGGTGTTATAAGGGAAGAGCCTCAAGAAACCAATAAGCCTTCATTTAGCCGACCTCCATCCGCCTTCAGGCGCAGGTCTCCTGTTCCTAGGGTAAAATATGAGCCCATTATGTCTGCTTCGGATCTGGATGTTAAGACTTATGAGACTCTTTCTGAACCCTGTCATGATCCTGAATCCGACTTCGATCTGGGGCCGGATATGGATCTGGTATCTGGGTTAGAACTCGAACAAGAGGTGGAGAAAGAGGAAGAGGTTGAGGCAGAGTTGGCAATGAAAGCTGAGAATGTAGACGAACCTACAGTTGGTAAGCCGTCAGAGGCTGAGTTCTATGATGCTGAAGAAGATGAGTATGACGAGAACAAAGCAAAAGAGCATGCTGGACTCAACGACTTGAGCAATATGAAGCTATCAGAGTTGAGATCGCTCGCAAAAGCTAGAGGCATGAAAGGTTTCTCAAAGTTGAAGAAATTAGAGCTTGTTGAGCTGCTCAGTGATGATCCCATATGATTCTTAGTGAGGTACTACCTGTACTCTTCTAAAGATCGATAAATTATCTCCTTTTTCGTGTTGAAATTTGGGGTTCACAAGTAGATGAAACGAAATGTTTTGTTCATTAGGCTAGGTGCTTATAGTTGGTGTTCTTTCCTCATGTCTAAATGCTTCATTTTGTATATCTATATGTTGGTGGAATACTTGCTTTTTACGTTGAATTTTTTGTTGGGATCGGAAGGGAACTTAAGATCTATAGATGGGTTTCCTTCTCCTACTCACTTGTACACTTCATCAAGAGAGATTGTTTAGATTTTAGAACAACTAATGGATAACATGTTCTCTTTCTTGATATGTGTTATGCATGTATATCATGCTCTATACCCGAATCATCTTTCAGCTTGTCTTGTATGGGACTGTCTCACCGTGAGACGAGCCCATGCAGGCAACCCATAAGTAAAATCATGGTGAGACGGCTTCAATAAACTGTTCAGAGTAAGAATTCAATAAAATGCTGCGGATTTGATTTGCTAAAACCTGTTTATGGTATTGCCTTGATCTCGTCTCTGAGAACGTGGTTTCTCAAGATGAAGATTGGATTCGCCTTCGTGATGCTTGGTTTTT
This sequence comes from Amaranthus tricolor, assembly GCF_026212465.1. Taxonomy (NCBI): domain Eukaryota; kingdom Viridiplantae; phylum Streptophyta; class Magnoliopsida; order Caryophyllales; family Amaranthaceae; genus Amaranthus; species Amaranthus tricolor. The sequence goes on along the minus strand of NC_080060.1, from coordinate 2,131,748 downwards.
CATTATTCAATGTCGAATGACTGATAGCTTCAATCTGTTTAAATGGCGGTTAGTAGATCAACCTTGTATAGCTAAGTTGCATTTTTGTTTTTGTTTGCGTCGAGCAACAGATGCTTGTTCTTGGTTCGGTTTTGAGATGATTTATTTTCTTCAGAGTGGTTCTTTGCTTTGCTTTTGGGACGATCATTAACTTGATGCAAATCATATCCGACATCCACCTTATCTACTCCGGTATCCTTAGTTTCTCTAACATCCAATCATCCTGTTCGGTTTGGTGGTTGTAAGTGTAACTATTGAAACTCAATGTAAGTTTGTTTGTTATAGGTTGCAGATTGATGAACTAAGGGAATGTCTTAATTCTACAATGTTTCACATCCTTAAAAAGGAAAAATCATTCTCTATTTGTTTATGTGCTCTTTTAGCTTCTTTCAAGTTCACAAATTCTTATGTGAGACGGTCTCACCTTGAAATGTTCTTCATATATGGGTTGAACAGTTCAGTTAATGCTATTAGCATATGAGCTCCTTGTTTTGTTGTCGTCTCACCGAGAGACGTTTTTCACAAGAATAGCTCTATTTGTCAATTATTCACTTCGTCCTTTTAATTTTGCTACATATATCATTTAGTTTGTTCTGTGTGTTTGCTATATTACCACTTTTGGATATTACTCAACATTTAACATCCCACTAAAATATACAATTCTTTCTATTCCTTATATTAAATATATAATAACTACGCTATTATTGAACTTAATTCCACCTATATACCCAACTAAGTTGTTTACTTTATTCTTTTTTTTTCTTGCTTTGTATGTGAATTAATGAGTAGTAAAGTCAGAATGACAAAAAAATATATAATTTTAGATTGTACGAATTTTGTTTCAATTCCCAAAAATCAAAGAAAGGGACAAAAAAAATAGATATAGAGGATAACTAAACTATTGAATTTAGAACAAGTAGCAAATTGTTAAAAGTTGGATTTCTTTGACATTAGATATATCTATATCATAACTTTTGAATAAGTAGCAATTTGTTAAAGTTAGATTTCTTACAATTTTTGTGTAATCTGCTTGAATCAAAATTAATTTTCATTTGTTTCACAATTTAATTAGATTTTGATTTGTTTCATAACTTTATTATATAAAAGTATTTGACTTTATTTGACTCGACTTGACTTGTATTTTATATATGCAATTCAATACAATTGTAACAAATTAGTTGAATCAAGTTGAATAAGGTCATATCAAGCTTCTAGATATCACTTTTTAACTTTTAAGTTTCAAATAAAATCTATTTTACCATATTTAAGTTAGTGTTGAGTATTGAAAATTAAGTTTTTTTTTTCTTAATTAGGGTGAATATTACGCTCTTTTTTTTAGTTTTAAAGTGATTAAATAAACATATTAATTATATAAATTCATCTTATAGTAAAATAATCACATATAAATTTTTTAAATTTTTTTTGAAATAATGATCTCATACAAATTGAACTTAAAAATTGGCGAATATTGGAAAATGGAACTTGTAAATTTATAATTTTCATTTCCATATTGTTTTTTTAATAAATACCTTCTTTATTTAAGTCCCATAAAACAAAAACAAAGACTGTTGAACTTGAAGGAAAGAAAGTTGAAACCTCGGAATCGCCATTACCGTTGAGCTTATTCATCTCGGGTTATTGCAGAGATCTCTAAATCCTTCCCATGGCGGTATGTTTTCTTCCTTCTTCCAACTTTTGCTTTCTCTTTCTGTATATACACGAACAAATTATATAGATAATACTAATTAATTATAAGTGCTCATCTTCTTTAATGCCGCAAAATTAATTTTGCATCTAATTGAACAAATTTCAAGTTTTCGATTCTTTTGACAGATTTTTTGTAATTAATTGTCTACGGCGAATTTTGAAACTCAAGTCAACGAATTATATTTTTCTCGAGGTATGGTCACGGCGTTTGTTATCTTTTTTATAGTCGAAATTTATGAATTTAATGTTTGATTTTGATACGATTTTTCCCTAAAATTTAATTCATGGTTTGATTAGTTTCGATTTATACCCCAGTATGAAAGAAGAACAAAGAGCTGAAAAAGTTTATGCTTTGAGGATGATGTGATGCTAGTAGTTGTAGAAAAATGCTGATAATTGTTTTGTAGATTATTTAGCTTTAACAAAGAATTGTTTAGTCTGTTGATTAGATTTACAGTATATGCATTTATACTCTTATTTTCAATGAACATTTGGGAGAATAGCATTAGAAAATCAACTGAAACTAATCTATGGATGTTTTTTAGATTATGAAGGAATTGCAACACATCAACAGTATAAAAGGATAACAAAATTTATAATTTTGATGATACGTGGTCTTGAAAAATAAAATAAAATTTGGCTATGTATTGAAGTTTTCTTTTGTTCAACTAAGTATTTGAAAAATTCAAGTTAATAACCGTAAGTCAAATTATTATTGACTTGTGAGTAGTTAATATGCGAAAACTATTAGCCAAAGGCTGTATATAGGCGCTTGGATGGCTCAGGTCTCATTAAGTTGTTTTAAATGTTAAATTTTTCTTTTAAAAAAGTGTGCAAAGTGGAGTTCGTTTTGGTACTCCATCAAGTTTCAGTTCCTATAGGTCTGCCACTTGAATTTGATTTGACAATTCAATATCCGCTTTTAAATTTTGTGTGCCAAGGTTGTGTTTATAACTTCAATTCTCACACAATGAGATTTAGTAGCATTGGGATTTACTTGTATTGATACCCTATTTTGATCAACAGTTAGGAGAAGTTTACATTAAATTCCAGTTTTGAAATGGATCCTTCTATAATGAAGCTTCTTGAAGAGGACGAGGTATTATTTCACACTTCTCGTGCTAAATTTTGCAAAGCTTTTCACTTAATTTGGGGTTAATTAATGACAATTTTGAGTCTCATTTGTTGTGAAATGGATGAATGATAGGATGAATCCATGCATTCTGGAGCTGATGTTGAGGCTTTTACTGCTGCCTTAAACAGAGATATAGAAGGTGATGCATCAGCTTCTCACCCTTCTCACTCAAATATTTGTAAGTTTGTTTTTTATTTTTTTTTATTGTAGTCTTTCATATTTTACTATGATAGAGTGAAATGTTTGTGGACATAGGTTTGTTGTTGCAATTGCTTCACCTTGTTGATTTCTCTTGTTTTTCTGCATTTTCCCTTTTGGAAATTTAACTAGACAAAACCTATCATGATTACATTGGTATCAATACAAATTTTGACTTCCTATTTAATGGAAAACTATCAATTTTGATCAAATGAAGTGGTGAGTATCCACACCCTTTTTGAAGTGTTAGTTATCAGCTTGGGCATTGGAGCTAAATTAAGATGGATAACATCACTTGTGAATGTGTACACGTAGTTGATTCTAGATATTTGTTGTTTTTGCACATTTGTTTTTTTTTTTTTTTATTTATTATTAGTGAGTTCCGAGTGCAGTCATTCACCTTAGGTTCTCTGCCTTTCTGTGTTAGATTATGGATCGTACTTATTGTGAGATTTTTATCTTATGGGATGCCTTTGTGTTTTCTTTAAATTATTCCTGATTGAATGCATAGCAGCTGCAATTACATTAACTTACCTCAATGCAAAGTGACTCCTGTTTAGGTGAAGGGGATATAATGTATGCAGATTGCAGCCTTAACAAAGAGGCTGTTTTCCATTGTCCCTTATGAAAGGGGAGGTATAAACCTCACTCAAGGCTCAAATTAAGGTTTAAGTGAAGGTTTGTATTGTGTCTTAGTGTAGGAACCAAAAATGCAAGTTACTAATGAATGACAATGATAAAGAAATAATCAAGAAAAAGATTTAAGGTGGTTCATCAATCTTGACTACATCCAACATCTAGCCTATAATTAATATTAATGTGTTTAAAGGAGAAATACAAAACTTGAAGGAATTACAATGGAGATTAGTGTAAGGGAAGAGTAGAGCTAATTAGGGAGTAATTTACATAAGCAAGAAAGTAGCTTTTAGATGAGACTTTTGGTGCCTAATAACATACTAGGATATATGTGGGTATATATAAGGAAATAAGTAGTCAACAAGTGGGGCAGCATTAACCCATAAAACAGCAGCAGCAGAGAAGCACAGTAGCTGGCAGCAGGGATGGCTCGACCCAGCTCGATCTTGGGCTCAACCTCAGAGCCAGTCGAGTGAGCTGCAGGTCAGCTTTTGCTGATTCTGTTTTGCTTCTTTCCTTGCATGACTTTCCCTTTCCATGTATCCCAATTGTCCCTTATGGCTCTTACACTTTGTACTTGGTTTGAATGCTTCCATTCCAAGCCTTCACATGTCAAACTAATACTTCCAATAGTACAATGTACTATTGATTCCCATACTACCAATCACCAAAATGTGACGTGTCCTCTTCTAATCTTACACTAATACATATGATTAATTTTCTTAATCATGTTCTTGATTACTTGGTGAACATAAGTCACCAATAATCCTATCACCTTCATTGCTAACAGACTAACACCATCGATCTATTTATCATATATAAGAAGGGCACGTAGTTTACAGCCATTTTGTGTGGTCAGTTATATTTTAAACTAAACTACTATTTATGAATATCTGGCTCCATCAGAATCGACAAGTATTCCTGATTGGATCTCTCTTATATTTGTTATTTTAAACATTTATAACATTTATGTAAGCAGTAGAAATCATTGCAGCATTCTCTCAAGACAACAATCAAACTTCTAGTCAGGCATATTCACAATGGCAGCCTTCTGGACAAGAGGAAAATAGTAGCAACCAGTCGCAACAGCAAGGTTTAAGTAGTCAAGAGCAGCAGCAATCATCTGATCTGGAGATGAAAGAGCATGGGTTTAGCATGGAGATTCAGCAAGAAGTTAATGGCTCTGAGGAGCCTAGTGGCCCTTCTTCACACTCTCATAGGCCTGTGCAAAGTGATGGTCAGGGACTCCCAGCAGAACCTAATTCTGGAGAGTTTTCCCAAACTTCTATGCCGATGCAAACACAGATTTCTGGATTACATCACACTCAGGCTCACGAACCAAACAGAGTACATAATCCAAGCAGCGAATCTCAGTTATTGAACATGCAAAGATATGCTAATCAACCAGTTCCAGCGCCAGGGCAGGGTGGTACATCAGTTAATCGAGGGAAGCAAATACCTTTTGGCACTATGCTTCCTCTTATTCTTCCTGAATTAGATAAGGACAAAGCTATGCAACTCCAAACTTTGTACGGAAAATTACGGGTTTGCTTCTACCTTCTTTCTATAACATTGTGGTGCTTTCCTGTGCTATTTCAACAATACAGTGAAGGTTTATTAATTTCCTGATATAAAGATTTTGTGCTTGATTACCAGAGAAATGAGGTACCCAAAGATGCATTTGTCAGGCTCATGAGAGGCATTATAGGGGACAACATGCTGAGGTTGGCTGTGCTCAAGATGCAAGCTAAGGTGCTTAAGTTTAACACTTTTGACTTTTTTTACGAATAATGCGTTGTATTTTGGGTGTGAGAATTTTTATAATTTCAGGTGCAGCCACAGAACTCTAGTCGGCAGCCACACCAGAGACCTCCGACTGGTACTGCAGCACAATTCTCTGATCCTTATTCATTTGGACAGCTACAACAGAAGAGTCATGGAACTCCTACCATGACACAGATCCCTAGCTCTGTATCGCAGCCATTTAATGATTCAAGCCTCCAAATGGCTGACAACAATTCTCTTAATTCAAGAGAGATGGGATCACTGACGGATTCTCATGGAGTGCAAACAAACCAGATGTCTGATCGAGCAACAATATCATTGCATGGACTTACAAAGCAACAACAGCAGCATTTGCATTTTACTCAGGGTTCCTTCCCAATGTATGGAGCCAGTAACTATCACTCCTTCACTGGAACAAGTGCTAGTACACCGTCATTGGCTAAACCTCAACGGTTTGATCCCCAAGCTAGGCAAGGTCAACTACATCAAGGATTTAGTTCTGCTCATGGAGATGGTTCAAGCCAGGCCATAAATGTGACAAATACTCCCAAAGTTAACGATACCCAAAGAATTTCTGGTGTACCCATGAACAACATGCCCACTCCTTCGATCCAACATACTTCTGTTCTGTGGCAGGTAAATAAAGAGCAGAAAATTGGTGCTTCACCAAACATGAGCTATGTGAAGCAGGAGCCTTCTGAGCAGGCTCTTGACAAACGACCAAAGCCTCAAATCTCTTCAGCACAGGGTCCTACCTTTCCTGGCGCTGTAATGGATCAAGGAAATTCACTTGTACCTCCTTCCAACAATGAAATTTTGGAGAAACATGATTCTAGAATATCCTTTCCATCTTCGCAGAGGACTGTAACTGCGGCAACTTCGGGTTCAGTTCCTTCCCATACGGATACTGATTACCAGGTATCTTTTGTTGTCATGTATAGTATTTTAATATAGAACATGAAGTTAAAATGAGGCCATTACATTACATAACGGCCACATTATGATGGATTTTAAACTTACAGAACCGATATATGGTGTTATTCCACCATATTATCCATTATTATCTTTTAGGCTCTAAAAAACCTATTATAAGCTTTAATTTAGATATAAGTTCAAGAAAACTTAAATTACTAGTAATTAACATGAATTTTTAAGTTAAAAATTCACATAGCAATGTCCGCAAACGAATCGTAACACTACAATGTTCTGCGTCTGTGACATCACGACAGCTTTCACGATTTTTTTTTTTTTTTTTTTTTTTTTTGTGATAGACGTGTTAATATCAGGTTTATGTTAGTGTCATACTGTCATTTGTTTACGAATCTGCTTTGGATAAACTATGAATATGCCTCTTGTAATGCTTATAGGTCAATGAAAAAAAGTTTGAACATTTATTCTTGTTTACTAATGAGCTGATAGTGATCAGACATGTGCAATTAGCCGGGGCTGGTTGGTGCCAGTATCCGACCCTTTATTATGGGGCTTTAAATGGGCCTTACCTTAAATGGTCGGGCTTTAAACATACCCTCTAGAAACTTGAATGGGACGGGCTTCAAATGGGCTCTAAATTGGTTCACAGTTATGTTTATAGGATCCCATGGTGGTTGCTGGGGCATTGGCTTGCCTAAAAGCCCATGAAACAATGGAATTCTTACGTGGGTACGGCATTCATCTGGGAAATCCGTTAGTTGTTCCTATTTTTATAAAAGCTGCAGATGGGACTAAATCTGCAATCCAAGTTACTAGTCAGATTGTTTACTTTGTGGTATGAACATCTGTGATCCTGAAATGGATTATATTTGTTGGGATTTAAAGCAATGATTGTGAACCACAACGAATGTGAACCGCAAAAATTTAATAAAATTCATCATGTATACCAAGAGCTTATTTTCATGCATAATCGGCTGAAGAAACTTAGCTTGTGAAGTTGTTCAGTCTTGGAAGTTTTATACTCAAATTTTCCACCGGTCAACAACTTGAACCTTACTTGTACCAACGAGTAATCGAAAATCCCCTGAAAATAGCCACTAATCACCCGCGAAAAATAGAAGGCAGTTTCATCAATGATCATGCATTTTAGACAAGTTCATCAATTTTATTAAAACGGGCCGGGCCGGGCTGAATGAGCTTGGTCCGTTTGAGCCAAATTTCATTTTGGCCTATAAAATTTGCCCCGCCTTCCTTTTTAGTTTGTTCCATCAAATTGCCTCAGTTCTATTTTTGGTTATGATCCACTCTTTCTTTAATTCTCATCCACACATTTAATTCACCTTTTCATGTCATCCATACATTTCTCCTATTTTCCCATAAAATACCACTTTATCCACTTTTCTTAATCCTCCCATTGCCAATGGAGCATTTTTCCAGGGACTGAGTGAGTACGAGTTTGCTCCTTGGAAGGGAGTTGTTTTTTTATGATTTAAGGTTTATTATGGGGGGGGTGGGGATGTGACAAAAGTAAGTGGGAGGATAAGATAGAGCAAGAATTGGTGTAAAGACCTTCCAAAGTAGGTAAAAGGCAACACATTAGGACAACTAAAAATAGTAAATGAGGCAAACTCATGGGGATAGGAGGAGTATTGATTTGCAGTTTGATTGCTAGAAAATTTCCTTTTTCCGGTTTTCTCATTCTCCTTGCTCTCATCTCTTTTTGATTTTGAACTTCTCTTTTCTAATGGTTATGAACTAGTGACAAACAAAGAGGTGTTAATCAAGTCAACTACCTCATATTTAAGTGCATCCCTGATTTGCTACACGTGCTTTGTTTTCTACAGATTCGAAGAAAATACTAACTCAGTTCTCCCAAATTTCATGCTTGAATAATCATTCTCTTTCTCTTTTGACTTATGCTTATCTGTAATGTGTCATATATTCGTTGCTATTAATGTAGTAAAACTTTCTCTCTTTAATATTGTGAATGTTAGGTAGGTTCTCAGAGTATCTCATCGGGTGGGATTGGGAAGGCGTCGGCTAAAAAGTCGATTAGTGGTCAAAAGAAGCCACTTGATGCACTTGGTTCTTCACCACCCCTTTCTAGGTAACTTATTGTCTTTAAAACGATTTGTTCAGTTGCTGTCGCATCTAATCTAACTTACAAAATTATATTGACTTTATGACTTGCAGTAAAAAGCAGAAGGTTTCTGGTGCCTTTTCTGATCAAAGTATTGAACATCTCAATGATGTTACTGCCGTTAGTGGGGTTAATCTTAGAGTATGTTGTTTATTTCCAGTGCTGTTTCTCTTTCGGCTACCTTAACTTAACTGGTTTTTCTTGGTTCTTTCTGGTTTTTAAACAACTAATCCTTGTCTGTTGTGATATATTAGGAAGAGGAGGAACAATTATTTTCTGTTCCCAAGGATGATAGCAGAGTATCAGAAGCATCACGTAAGGCTGTTCAAGAAGAAGAAGATAGACTGATTCTGCAGAAGGTTCCTCTTCAGAAGAAATTGGCAGAAATAAGTTGTTATTAATTCATTATTACAAGTCTTCCTTAACTTTGTTTAAAGGGTAAAATTCTGTTATGTTGCTTATCTTTCTTACTGTGTGTTCAACAGTGTCAAAGTACGGGTTGAAGAACTTGAGCAATGATGTGGAGCGGTGCCTCTCATTAGTAAGATTTTCAGTTAACTGCTTCATTCTTCTGATCTCTTGATGCTTTCTGTTTCCGTAAACCCTTCCATCTTTAGTGTGTAGAGGAAAGAATGCGTGGTTTGATAAGCAGTCTGATTAGAGTTTCCCGACAGGTACTTTTTCTTTCTTCTCGTCTTCCTTTTCTTTGAATTACTGCTAATTGTGTAATTTCTTGCTGAGCTAAAAACACTTGGTTACTACAGCGAGTTGATTCTGAAAAGTCTAGGCACAATACTGTTGTTACTTCTGACGTTCGAGAACAAATCATGGCAATTAATCGGAAAGCCAGAGAAGAATGGGATAAGAAACAAGCTGAAGCAGAGAAACTCCGCAAACAAAATGAAGTGTGCATCTTACTTTGCTTATGTAAAGATTGATGTTTCCTTTATTTTCTCCATGACTTGAGTCTCTTTTTTAATTAAAAAATTTGCTTCGGGTATCTGTTTTTATATGGTTATAGGATCCTGACAGCAGTGCTATAGTTGATGTTGACAAGGAGAAAGATGAAGGCCGTGCAAAGTCGCTTAAGGTAAAGCGATCATTTTTTCTACGCTATGCTATAGATTGGTTCTGTTGAGTCTTGTATAATTTTCTTCTGATTAGATTCAACAAGTGAACAAAGAGGAGGATGACAAAATACGCACAACAGCAGCAAATTTAGCAGCCCGAGCTGCTTTTGGAGGGGATGACATGCTATCAAAATGGCAGCTTATGGCACAAGCTCGCCAAAAGCGTGAAGGGGGACCTGAAATTGCATCCAGTTCTCAGTCCGGTAAAGATACAACCAGCAAACAAGTTGCAAACACTGTCGGGAACGCAAAGGAAATCCAAGGAACTGGAAAAAAGGATTCATCAGCTGCTCTTCCTGCATCTGGTAACTCCGTTGTTTCTTATTGCCTAATTAAGAAGCTAATAATTTGTCTTAGTATTAAAAGTAGTCCTACCCAACTACACGCTCAACCCGTGTTCTATAATTTTAGGAGGAGCAAGACAAAGTGGCAGAAGTCAAGTTGTCGTGCCGCCTCCCAGGATAGCTCCTCGTATCTCTGTAAAGGATGTCATTTCTGTTCTGGAAAGAGAACCTCAGATGGCAAAGTCCACAATGATTTACAAACTCTACAACAAACTGCATGCCGATCCTGCTGCTGATTGAAGATCATATATGTCTAACATAGTGAAAATGAATGAGGGCTAGTTCTTTCTAATCGATTGTATCTTCCTGTTGGAGCTACGTCCATGTCTGGTGAGACTAACTCTATGTTTGGATTGACGGAATTAGAGTGAAAGGAAAGAGAGAGATTTGAAGGGATGTATTTTTCTGTATTTGGATAACAATTTTGGAGTAGGATTTGGAAGGGGATTTGAAGGGAATTGGTTCCTTAATTTTGTAAATTATTAATGGAAAAATCTCTCCAAATGTGAAAGGATTTAAAAGGAGTGTTTTTGCTTTCCTTCCCTCTAAACAAACAAGAAAAGTTTTCCTCATTATTATTTCTCATTCCCTAATCACTTCCTTTCCGCTTTTCTTTTCACCGTACATTTTTATTCAAACTATGTGCAACTGATGTGCACTGCTCGAGTTCTGCTATACGCTATTGGTAGCCGTATAGACAAAGGTTGCTCTATGACACGGAGCTTCCTAAATTAAGAGACCTCAACTAATAGATTATAGTAGTATTAGTTTATGTTACCTTTGTTTTAGTTTTAATTACTTGTTTTAAGTTTAATTCTTACAAAATGTAAAATATAACTGTGTTTTTGCTCCGTCTCTGTTAATATAGGCTTTTGTGTTTTAGTAGATCAAAAGCGTCTACAAAATTATGAGTTGTTTTGTTTAAGGAATATATTATAGCAATAATAATCATGATACAATCCGATTTGTGCTGATCAGTTCAATTCGGGTAAATTTGTGACTGTTTTCAAGATTTGCAAAATATATGTTTTTATTGCTCTACTTATATTGAACAATGAATTTTTGCTCAAATTTATGCTAAAGCAAAATTCCTGTCTTTTTGTAAATTTCATATTTTTTGTAGTGTACTATTTTTAGTATTCAATCCGAAAAGAAAATTTGAAATGAATAAGCAAAAAAAGATAAAAAAATTCACATAATAACCAAAGTTTTAAACTATTTTTCAAGATAAACAGTTTTTTTTCCAAATCTGTGGTTTGGAGCTATTCGCTGTTAGTAACAGCGAGGGAAGACTGGAGATCAAAATTAGTCAAAGTCTTTGTTCGCTGTTACTAACAGAGAACAAAAATTTTGACCAATTTTGACCTTCAATCTTTGTTCGCTGTTACTAACAGCGAACAGCTGCGGAGTAAAAGCTAAAACTGTCTTCTTCTTCCTCATTTTAAACATTAAAAAAAGAAAAAAAATAAGCATCAACTAGTTGTTCGTTGTTACTAACAGCGAATAGAGAAACTTGGTCAAAAAAGGGTTAAAATCTTTGTTTGCTGTTAGTAACAGCGAACAAAGACGTTGACTTTTTTTGACCAAGCTTCTCTATTCGCTGTTAAGCCGAATCTCTGCTTTGGGAAATAATTTGAAACTTTGGCTATTATGTGAATTTTTTATATTTTTTTGCTTATTCATTTCAAATTTCACCCCAAAATGACAATTTAGTTGATCGAGAGTGGATTAGAAGCTTTTCATTTTTCTCAGATTAAAAGGCAACAATATATTCAACCTAAGACATCAACCAAAATCAAGCTAAACTACACCATTGAACCGTAATTTCCTACTAAAATTACAACATAAAAGATCTTTCTTACGTCATCCTTTAACATTTTCTTATTAAAAATTTTAAAAATACACCTTTACTCACACAGATAATAAAAATTGTACATTTTGATTAATGTATTAAATTTTCACTTTATTATATATTCTTCTAATGTACTTTTTAGTTCCTTTTTGTTGCATCTTCAAACTTGCTTACACTTAAACTTTTTGCTATTGCATAACATATATGCATTAATAAAGGGTTGCAAGAGCCGACATAAACATATTATAGAAGACTAAATGATATGAAGGTGAAATTTTTATTTATTAATTAAAATGTGAAATTAGTGAGGGTGTGCGTATGGTTTGTCCGCCGTTTCTTTTCTTTAGACCCTAATTTTAAAAATATGTCTTTATTTTCTTCAAACAAACAAGAATCTCAAGACAAAAAATAGATAACATCAAACAAGAAACAAGAATCTCTTTTGTAGCGATCCTTCTATCTATAAGCCTTCAAGTTGTCTTGCCCGTGCTTTTCGCTTCTCTTTATCTTTCTCGAGTCGGGGGACTCCTTTGGCCGTACTCTCCTTTATGGGTATGAGTTGCCGCCGTCTTTCCTTCTCTAGACCTTGACCTTAGCTTTCTAAGAACGAGATATACTGGGTTTGATGATGATGATGAAGTCTATTATGGAATTAATGGTTGAAATTGCCGAGGATATTAGAGAGATTTTTAACTTTTATTTTTCATTTTAAGATAGATATCAAAATCTTATCTTAGCTTGTGTAATAGCTATTTTTTTGAGAGATCGTTTTGTTAAGAGACGTATCTCAAGCCCAGCCCATTGAAAATTAGTGCCTACTTATCCTATTCGTAATGCCTACTTACATTATTCTTAATGTTTACTTATCGTATTCTTAATGCGTATTTTTAATATCTTAAATATCTACTTACAATTTATTTAATGCCTACTTACAAAATTTTAAAAAAATATATTACAAGTCAGCCCAATTAAAGATTACCTGTACAAGAAACGCCATGAACCCAACTGACTTGGTGGCCTTTCAAAACCTTTCATTGTTAAAATTTAATACTTCGAGTAAACTATTCAATTTTGTCATCATCAATAACAATCTAAACAAAATTATTAACTTTATATATTTTCTGGGTGAATCATAATTTAGTTTCCCATTCAATAAAATCACAAAAATCAGTGAAAAATGGGTCAAAAACAGTCAAAGGAAGAATTGGTATATCAGCATCTTATCGAAGGCAATATCAATGCCATTAAAGCTCTCTGCAATGAAGGGGTTCGACTTGAGGTTTCTTTCTTTTTTTCAATTCTATGATTTGATACTGTTAAATTGTTATCTTTTAATGTTATTATGAAAACTCATAATTTTGGGTGAAGATCATAATCATACTTTTCTGGGTTATAATTGTATTATGCAGTGGATGGATAAAGAAGGTAAAACTCCCTTGATTGTGGCATGTATGGATCCTAGGCTTTATATTGGGGCAAAGACTTTGATTGAATTGGGTGCTAATCTTGATGCATACCGCCCTGGTAAGAATTGCTTTTAGTTTTGCAAGATGTTGTTGATGGTTTTGATGGGGTAATAGTACTATTTGTTACTTTTTTTTAGTTTGTTGCTTGGTTTGAGGGAGGATAAGATAAAAACATCATCCATCACCCTGATTCCATTATGTGGCTCCCATTTGAGAGGGGTTTGATGGGTGGGAAATGTACAACCTTACCTTGTGATAACAAAGGTGTTTTCCATTGAACCTTGATAAGCAAACATCATCTATAACTTCACATAAATTAAAAAGTGCATAGGGAAGTTCAATATGGTAACATCGAATTTTTATGAAATACCAATGGTAGCACTTTTGTAAAATCTTTCCACATGGTAGCATTCAGTTTATGACTAATCTAACTATCGTAACATTTTCCGTTAAATTCTTGTCAATTTCTATTTAATTAACCATTTTGACGTTTCTATCCTTATTAAGTGTTGGTTTTTGTCTTTACAATTCACCCTAAACGTTTGAGAGCGTTGATGAATTAAACAGGAATTAAACATCAAAATGGTGAATTAAACATTTGAAAGCATAAAAATGATTCGGGGAAAATTATAAAGACAATAACCAACACTTAAGGCTATCAAAATGGGAAATTAAATGGAAATTTACAAGAATTTAACAAAAAATGCTACGGCAGTTAGTTAAGTCATAAACTGAATGCTGCCATGTGGAAAAATCTTACAAAAGTGCTACCACTGGTGTTTCATGAAAGTTCGATGCTACCATGTGGAATTTCCCTTTATCATATGCGATTATAATTCAAAACCAAAAAATTGTTATTTTTTGGCCCATTGAAATAAGGGACATAAGGGTAGATAAGCCATATGTTTGAAATTTGTGAATTGGATTAAAAAGAGAATCAATGTGTGGATGAGCCTGAGGAGGGGTTTGTGTCCAAAAAAAAAAGGAAATGTAGCAAGTTCACTTGGACTGACAAAAGTGGAAATTATAGCACATTCAATGGGACAACGGAGTATGATTTATATGATTTGGTGTTAGTGTTATGCAGTGAATCAATAAAGAAAGAAAAATTCTGTTAATTGTAGCATGTATGGATCCTAGACTTTATATTGAGGCCAAGACTTTAATTGAAGTGGATGCTAATCTTGATGCATACCGCCCTAGTAAGATGTTCATTTTGCATTGATGGAATTAAAGAGTGCAATATTGTACTATGTAGAAAGATATGTCAACAATGAATTGTTTCCTTTGAACTAAAATGGCCTTCTTATGTACAAGGGATTTTTTTTGCTATTTCAGTTATCTTAAAAAGTATCGACTTCTGTGTTAGGGTCGCATGCGGGTACACCTTTGCATCATGCTGCAAAGAGAGGTCTAGACCGCACTGTTAAGTTGCTTCTTGCATATGGAGGTAAAGCGTCAAAACGGTTGTAGATTCTCTTACATCTTCATATGTATGATAAACTCTTATGAATAATCTTGCAGCAAACCCTTTTATAAGAAATGACGATTGTCAAACGCCATTAGATGTAGCAAGAACAAAGGGGTACTGCAATGTTGTTCGTGTAATTGAGGTGCTTTTTTTGCTTATCTTCGTTGAATTTAGATTTGTATTTTGAGGATGTCCAACAAAATACATGTATCTTTCTGTGTGCTTCTTTTTCTCCGAGGGGTTTTATTTCCCATTTGTCGCAGGATCATATTTGCTATTTTTCTGGTGATATATGCGAGGTTCTTGTCGTGCCAGGCCTTTTTGATTCTTTGGTGCCTCATCGGATTGCTAGAAAGAGCTCAAAGTAATGTGCTCGAAACCATTCAAACATTCAATTTTACTTTAAGAACTCAAAGTAATGAGTGTTCCGTGTACGTATCATTAGTAGTTATCCCTAAGCTGTTATATTCTTTCTTACCTTTTCTCAATCTTTCCCAGGAAGAGTTGGGTGGCCGTTGTGCCTTGCGATCCTCCCAATAACAGGAAGCCTTTAAAATTGGAGCTTGCTGTGTACCCTAGTTCACAGGTAGGAAATATCATGACTAAATCTCGCCTTCAATTTTGTCTGTTAAATGTTTAATGTTTAATGTTATTGCTCGTAGCTCAAGTGTGTCATGTTGTGTATGCTGGCTCAACTTGAAGTTGAATTCCCAAGAAAATTGTCATATAATTTACGTAGTTATCTTAACACACTCATCTTGTAATTTTGACAGGATCCCCAACCACACACAGTTATTCCTCTTTGGAAGTCCGACATTTTAGAACCAAAGTTTCACGAATCAGATCCCTTCTTGACAATCGTCTACGAGTCCAGTAAGTTCAGTTTGATTGAATCACTTCTCGGCTCATTTCTCGACACACCCATGTTCTTATGCTTGCCTATGACAAAAGGATGTTAAATTTGTTCTAAGTGAGCTCTTTTTCAGACTGTTGCTAGCTTGCTGCTTGTTGGTTATGTAATCTCTAACAGCATTACCTGATTGGAATCTACAAATTTTGACGGTTTATTAGCGAAATCTATGTTACTTGGACTTAGGTACTGATGTCGAATATTAATACGTGTCCAAGTGTCCAAGTGTTGGATGATAAGTGCCATACTAATGTCTGAGCATCAAGGATCGGACACGGGTACGTGAAGCAAAATGAAGAGTCCAAGTAACATAGAGCAAAATGTAGTATTAATCCGTGAGTAGCACTATCTGTACTGTATTTTTAAAGATGGCAGTTCTCTATGTTGAGTGATGTTTTCGTTTTCCAGAAACCCGCTTCAAATTTTTATCTGCCATTGAGGGCGACAGACGGCAACTTGCTCAGCTATACAATGCTTGCAAAGGGGTACCTAAGGTATGTAGCAGACCTAAAATGAGTACTTATGGACTTTGTGTAGACAAATTGTTTAGGAAAGACACCCCATATTTGGATGATAAATAGTCGGGACTGATTAGGGAAGACCGCTCATTGTAGGAAGTGCGAGCATTAATTATCAGGGTGCACCAGTGCATGATTCGCTAATCTCCTTGCGAATCGCGAACCGAAAAAAACGAATTACGGTCAGTTTTGGGCTATTATTGGGCAAATTTAAGCGAATCGCGAATTTAAAAAGCGGATTAGCTTGCAATGGGGTGCACTATGGCAGTTTTAGACAATGCCAATCTTGTATCCTTCGGTCTTTGACGACATCTAAATTGGTGATTCAGGTGATGCCTTCCTCCGAGTACATGCCTAGCATCGGAGTTTCATCTTCACAACCAGAAACTAACACGATCAGTCGTCCTGAATCTTCATCTGGCTCGAATTCTCAGTCGAGTTCCTCTACAAATGGTTGGGGCGACACTGATAGTAAATCGAATCAAAATGGATGGGGTCCTCCATCTGATGCCCTGCCACCTTCAAAGACAACCTTTAATGGCTGGGCCGATAATCCCACAACTGAAGAATGTAATGGATGGGGGGCTAATCCAGGTCCGTCCAGGCCCATTGTCAGTCCCACGGTACCTGTCCATTTAACCCCGTCTGCTCCTCCTTTACCTATGGAAGGTGTCGTTGATGATGGGCTGATTAATTATCAAGCCATCGACATCGGCCATGTGGACTTACCCGGCACCAATATTGAAGCAAACGGCAATGCAGATGCATCGTGTTGCGTGATATGCTGGGAAGCTCCGATTGAGGGGGCTTGTGTTCCTTGTGGTCATATGGCTGGTTGTATGTCTTGTTTATCAGATATCAAATCCAATAAAGGAGTTTGCCCAGTTTGCCGAGCTAAGATCGATCAGGTTATCAGGATTTATGCTGTCTGAAACCTTTAAATCGTGAAGTTTAAAAGGTGCACCACAGTGGCTCGTTTTGTGATAGGTAAAAATTTAGGGAGTCGGATTCCATGAAAAGTGAAGTTATTCTCATCAAAACAAATTTTCTCCATCATACTCAAAATTTGTAAAGAAAAAGATATTTTGAATCAACAAGCATGGATTTTTACATGTGATTTTCTTAGCAAAATTGTAATGGATTTTATTATCAATACTATTTTTAGTGTCGGATACCAAACGTGCCGTACCGTAAGGGAGTCTTGCATAGTTTGATTTCAGAATGGTTAAGAGTTACACGCTGTAAAAAAATGTCGTATGTTATATAATATTTTATGCAAAATTTTGGAATTTATCATAGAGAATTTTGTTTTTAGCTTAAAGATTAGTATTTTCGTCTGTTTTAAAATTTATTTATCAAATACACTCTTAATTATATAATAAAAGTAAGAGAGCCCAAAATCCAAATTCCAAACAACTTACCAACACTATACAATAGTTATATAATATTAGACATTTTTTTTTCTTTTATTTTGTAGTTGATTTTACTTATTTATTTTATTTATAGGCTTTTAATTTATCTTTTCTATATAGTTACTTCTCTTTATCTTTCTTGAGCCGGGGAACTCCTTTGGTCGCGCTCTTCTTTATGGGTATGAGTTGCTGTCGTCCTTCCCTCCCCAAACCTCAGTTAATAGTTTTTCTATAAGCGGGATACACTGGGTAGGATGATGATGACGACGACAATCATCGTGTATGAGATCCGATAATTCTAAATATCTTCTTCACATCGCTGTTTGACACAACCTTTTGCGAGGTGGTCTTTCAACCTGTTGTAGTCTTGAGATAGAATTGAATTTGATGTAATTGATGGTAATTGCAATTTTGGTGTCTGTTACATTATCGCATTAATCTTTACAAACAAATCAATTACAAATCAAACTTCATAACTCAAAACTCTCACAAAGTGAGAGATCAAAACCCAATATATGGGTAGAATCAACCCAATGAATGGGTAGAACAACTCTCCTGTAAGGAAAGGACAAATATTTATTCTAATCATATTCAAAAAGCTTAAAACGGACAAATTTAGGTGCTTACTATCAACCAAAAAGTTGATAATAGCCCCAAACCAACTATAAAAATTAAGATTTTTTTTGAGAGAGAAGAGAGAAAAGTAGAGAGAGGCAGTTGGTTTTTAGAATCGTTGGAGTTACTATCTGTACCCTGATTTATGCTTAAAACTCAAACAATTTTAGATTTTTATCATAATTTTTAAATATATATAACTCAAATTTTTAAATGAGACAGTCTCATGGTAAGACTATTTCTATTGGGCTGACATATTTATATTTAATGTGTTAAATTGATCACTTACAAAAGTAATCAATTAGATTAATAGGTTAATTATATGAGCCGACAATCTCATACAAGACGAGTTGTGTTTATAATCTTGTGATTTTAATTTTAGTGGAAAGATGAAAAAGGAAGAACCCCCTTAATTATGGCATCCAAGGATCCTGTTCTATATGAAGTTGCAAAAACTCTAATTCAGATGGGTGCTAATGTCAATGCTATCTCTAAAGGTAAAACTTCACTTATTTTTCTTTAAAAACTTCATACATTTTGCCATTTTATTTCACCAAGAAAATCTAAATATTGGGATTTACTATTATGGATTTCCACTACCAAATACAATTGTACTTTATAAGGTAGGCCGAATACTTAGCCATTAAAAGTGATGAATCAACGCAATTACTATTCTTATGTGTTATATGTTACACATATGAATATTACTTCCTCATATTTTCCTGATTAGTTCTATTTAATTTTGGGTTACTATTCACTTATCATTCTAAATATATATGTTATTCTTAATCTATAAGTTAAAACATAGTCAAGTGGGATCCTATTTAATTCGTCTCAATGCAAGGATTATTAATATCAAATTTTCATAATTTAATTAAGCATAGTTAAAAATATTAAGAGTTAAAATTGCTTTGATAAATGTAAAAAAATAAATAAAACTAATAAGTTAAATAGAAAAGAGTAAGATATTTTAATCAAATCACCTAAATTATGATTTAAAGAGGCTTGTGCCGCCTGATCTCAATCATGAATTAGAAAAGTTGTTTCAAATTCATGCATATTAATTGTATTAATTATTATTGTTTTTTTTAAAAGGAACCTAATTCACCTAATATCAATTAATATTTTAAATGTGGAATGATATTCGTTATAGCCTTATAGGTCGTCTTGGAGGGACACCTTTACATTATGCTGTTAGGGAAGGACTTTAGAATACAATCGCATTACTTCTTTCAAATGGAGGTATGTCCAACTCAATCTTTATGTATACTTCTCTTTTTTGTATTTTTCACTTATATATTTTTTTCCGAAAAACTCTCACATAAAAATAACATATTATGATAAGATTACAATCAGACAAAAATATAGATGATTCGTCTTATATGAGACCGTCTCACATACGACCTTAAATAAGAGACCCATAAGCTAAAAGTTTTTATTATTAAGCTATTTAACCCAAATATGAGGCATACCTCACGGTGAGACGGTTTCATACAAAAATTTGTTGAACATAGCGGTACTTTGAGGCTCTTTTGTTCTTGAATGTGTGTTATAAACTCCCTAATTTATTTTTTAATTTAATTTTGTATTTAGTTTTTATTTTGTTTTTTATGCAAAATGACTTGTTTTATAAATAAGAGATTACCTTGGTGCATTCTGAACAATCACCCTTAATAGTTAGGATATTCATGTTTAATCAAAAATTGAGATTAATGTAGGAAAATCAATAAAATGTTGAATTTTTCTAAAAAATTTATTTTTTTTAAAAAATAATCTATTGTACAAATTTGTAGCCAATCCTTTTGTGAGGAATCGTGAGAAAGAAAGTCCACTAGATGTTGCAAGGAAGAATGGGCGTATTCGTGTTGTTCGACAGCTTGAGGTTCAATTTTCTTGTTTTGGTGTTTGTTACACTAACACTTGATCTTCTACTTACTTTATTTGATCATTTCTTTGCATTTTTCAGAGCTGTATTTGTTTTTTTGCTGGTAACGTAAGTGAAATTTATGGTCCAGGACTATCTGATGTATCAAATCCACCTTCGTCCTCCGCAGTAGTGTAGTATCACTTTTTGTTAAGCCTTATTATTTTTGTAAAAAACGAATTTTGTCGAGTTTTCAACTCAACAACTAAAAGCTTACGTTGATGGTTGAAACTCCAAGATATATGTTATATACTATAACACGCTCTCTTATAGAAGAGCTAGCCTTTTGGGCTAGAATGTGAAATGCCTCATAGGCTTTCTTCGTAACTGGTGGAACACATTATATTCCACTTGAGATTTGAACCTCTGCACCTGATCTTGTTACGCTCTAATACCATGTAAAGGAACCAATTCAATCAAAAGCTTAATCTAATGGTTGAGACCTCAAGATATGTTATATGTTCTAACACGCCCCCTCACACGAGATACTTTAGAGCTAAAAGTGTAAATGCAACGCAAACCTTTTCATACCTGGTGCGAAATATTCCACTTGAAATTGAGGATGGTTGAGATTTGAACTCGTGACCGCTTGTCACGCTAGCTATGATACTATGTCATACACCAACTCAACGAAAAGGTTAAGCTGTTAGTTAAGACCCCAAGATATTTTATATACTCTAACAAAATTACATTCTTTTTAGTATTGTAATGATCGGTGTGCAACCATGCCGGAAGTGCAGGAACCGTTGAGAATATGGGTGTTTAGTGCAAGTAATGAGCTAGAAGAAGTTGCAAGTAAATTAAATGAACTAAGCAATGAAACAAACAAAAACAAATTAACACACACATTTACGAGGTTCACCAAGACGGTTGCATCCTCACCGAGGCTAATGTTTAATCATGTGTTTAAAGGATAAGAGTAATAACGCGCAAACTTGAAAGAATTACAATAGAGAGTAAACTACTCCCTTTATTTCACAATATTGGTTACATATTCCGTATTTAGTGTTTCATTTTGTTGGTTATATTTAAATATTTCCTTTATGAACATAATTCTTCTAAGTTTTGTGTAATTAACCAAATGAGTATGTACATGGCATGCCATATCTTCAAAGTCTTGGTGAAAATCTAATCTTTGATGACTAAAGTTCAAGAGAAATCGAAAAAATAAGCTTATTTGAAAAAAGAAAACTCGGACTAGCTTGGGGAAATTTTATTTCCCTAAATAAGCATTTTTCAGTCCAAACCTAAGGTCTGGTTCTATTTGCTATTAGTAATAACGAACAAAACAATATTGATAAAAAAAAGTCATAACAGTTAACAAAGGAATTCAGGTCAAACGGGTTCAAATATTTGTTCGCTATTAGTAACTAGTTACATTATGTTGATTTGAAACTAATCTTTATTACCGACAATCTCTTATATCGATTTGTTTTGATTCATATAGCTAGCCGACTCCATATGTCGTATTGTTGTTGAAACTTTATTATCTTGCTCTTGTGCAATTATGTTGTGGTAGTACCGTTGCGCGATCCTAATATTCATTCTCCACCAGAATTAGAACTTGCTATATACTCAAACACCCAAGTATGATTCTTTTACTTAAAATGAGATTATGAGCTCCATTTTTGTTTATTCTTACTCAATTTATTGCATATATATAACTCACAATTTCTTGTAAAATCTCATATCATCATGAAGTGTCTACTGAAAATAACCATTTTGTCATTAAAAGGGCAAGTCTACGATAAAATATACAACATATCCTACTTATGGTGGAGGTTTCGGATATCTAATACAATACATAGTCTATCAGTTACGCTCATTTGAACTTTATGTTGGAAATATTTCACATGTGAAGAAGATCCCACATTACTAAATTAGTGGGTTATGGACTTGCATATAATGCTTAATGGATAATCCTCCTGTGGGTGTCTACACACGAGTGGGCCCACGAGTGATTATGTGATGAATTTATTACAATTATGATGTATTACAAATATGTGTTACAAGATAAATCTATACTATTTGTAATCCTTTGTATATGGCTTTGAACTCTTGTTGAATTACCAAGGAGACAATGAAGATATGGTTGCGACAATCAAAGAAGTCGCTCGGAAACTTGATATGAGTAGAAGGCGTTTTTCCTATTGTGATATTTCTCCCACAAAGGTGCTTGGGATGATAAAATGAAATTCACAATGAGATACATCTACACAACAAAATCCTAGTACAAGTAAATTACAATAGTAAATACAAGTGTTGTCGTGAATTAAGAACTTAGATGATATTGAGAGTTAATCACTCTCTCAATATTATCTCATGAAAGGAAGAACAAGAATGAGAGTATTATTTAGAGAGAAATAAAAAATGATATGGAGATGGGATGGAATGTTCTTTGGCATGAAACCTCTATTTATAGAGTTATGCATCAAACAATACCTCTTTTTGAAACAAAAGTGTTTCACCAAGCAAAGCTTATGAATCAAAGTAATGTTTCATCAAGCAAAGCTTACGAATCAAAGTAATGTTTCACCAAACAAAGCTTATGAATCAAAGTAATGATTCATCAAACAAAACTTATGAAATAAAGTAATGATTCATCAAATTCTTTGAGGCATTTAATTGAACTTATAATATATTTATTTTAGTCCCACTACTATACTAAGTATGTAGTATATACAAATCTAGGTCTATATACTTTAAATGTTCAACATAATTGTCACAACCTAACACCCTAAACTTCCTTTACGATTGTATCTAATATGCTCTATCAGTTATGTTCATCCCACCCCTATGTTGGAAATAATTTACATGTGAGGAGGATCCTACGTTACTAAAATAGTGGGTTGTGAACTTGCATATAATGTTTGATGGTAATTTTTTTAATACCATATAGCTTTGGAAAATAGTGAACCTCATCAAGTATGTATGCAAGTCAACGCCCACAAAACCACTAGTACCCTTAGGTGTCTCGACAAGAATGGACCCACAAGTAATTATGTGACGAATTATCACAGCTTATAACACCCTAAACATTGTCCATTTTCATAATTGTGATCAACACTTGAATCAACTTTAGTCATTTATCTTGAGAATGTATGTGGTTTTGTATGTCTATAATTTTAAACATCCTCTTTTAGGATGTTGTATCTCGTAAAGTTGTGATTCTAAAACGGTATAGGATAAAAGCACCAATATTGGATGAGCCTCTCACAATTTTTGACAAGGAAACTAGTAAGTTCATCCATCTTTTCACAATATTTTACAAGCAAATTAATAATTTCTGTTGAAATACTTTAAATGTAAGGAAGTTTTCATATCGTTAAAATATTGGGTTGTGGAGTTGCATATATATGCTTGGTGATTAATCCTCGTAAAACCATATAGTTTCGGGAAAGAGTGAACTCATTAAGTGTTGTATGTAAGTTAATGCTCATTATCCGTGGGTTTATGAACCTGAGTCCATTAAGCCTATAGAACGACCATGTGATGAATTGTCACAGGCTTAACAAGTTCATCCATTTTTTTTGTTTCAAAGAGAACTTCATTGTTGTGTCCAGGACTTCTTTATAAATTCTCATATGTTACCGACAATGACAAGCACCTACTCGGACAATTTCATAGAGCTTGTGTAAGGATTTATGAGGTATTATTCTTTGACTAAAATGATATATAAGCATTTTTATCTAGCTAGAATAAGTAAAGACTGTTTGGTTCTTAATATTAAACGGTGATAATGAGAATGATTTGTGGTGTAAATTTTTTTGATATGTATTATGTCATTCCCCTGCTATTGGAACTTTCATCATAAAAATGTTTTTCTTTTCATATTTCTCTATTGCAACCTAATGCCAAATTTTTAAAACCCAATTTTCACTATTATTTTCACCATTTAATACTGACTACTAAACAAGTTGTAAGTTCTTTTATCATTAAACCTAACTTTCAGTTCTTATACAGCTCAAAGTATATATACTTCATATTTCCTCTCGAAGATTGCTACATTTTTTCCTCAAAATGTAACAATCTCAATATATAGGAGTATAATGGGACATAAGAGTGAAGCATTTGCGTACAACTTATGATCATTGTATTGTTCGTTCTTGATGAGCTAGATATAGAACTAGTTAGGGGGGGTATGGCAACATGAACATTTCTAAAATTGTTTCTTTCATGAATAGATTATACATTTATACTATAATTGTTGAATATAATCTTGAATATATCATTTAAGTCCACTTCTAATTTATGCGAAGTTGATACTTATTAAAAATGGTCAATCAGAAACAATCTCTTTGTTATCACCAATAATAAGGTTGCGTATATTAGACCCCAAATCATGCTTAGGTGGGAACCACTTAATGACATTGAGGTAATAAAATGTTTTGTATATAGGCCATGCCACCTTGAACGATTCAAATAATGTATCCCGGAGCAACAACCTCAACTCGTCACTATGATACATCCCACCTCTCAAGTCTGGCATGGCAAACACCCCGATTGACCTCAGCTCCCATGACACCCAACAACTACATATTGGTGCACAATTCATATGGGGGTAATATAAATATTTGTGATACAATTTTGCACTAAGGGTATTTTAAATCCTTATGCATTAAGACCCATTTATATATATGATTTTGGTTTCATCGTAATAGAAATAAATTGGATGTTTTTTCTTTTATTTTTTTATAGAACTTTTGTTGGCCGTATACATTGTTAATTATGCCTTCTGATTCAGGTAATATATCAGATTAGGTCATCTCAAACAAGAAATTTATATTCTTATATAATATGTATATTGTATTAGCATTTTAACTCATATATAAAACGTATCTCTCAGTACAACCGTCTCATATGCTATCAACTAATTCATCAATACTAGAGTAGTTGATAGGTTGATCATTGATTTGGCTGGATGACTAACAAAATTGATTTTCTGTTTGCTTCTACAACATAGTGCAAAATATGACTGATATCGTGGTATACACATAGTGCAAAATATGACCAATATTGTCGTATAACAGATATATTTAATAACATTCACAATCATATATCTGGAATAATTTTCTGACATACTTATTTTTTTTTATCTTATTTACTTACTACTAACTAAAACAAACAAAAAATAAACACAAGATAAAATACATAATACTTATTTTTTTTGTCTTACTTAATTACTACTGACTAAAACAAACAACAAAATAAACACAAGACAAAATACATAATGTATTAAAGTAAATAAATTAAGAAAAATAAAATAAAATCTCAAAAACTTTCCTATAAAATGAAAACACATAAGAATGATTTCGTACTTTTTTAAAAAACTGTTATTTACCTATATATCTTCGGAATAAACTTGATAATAGTCATTCCATACTATTAATTGTGGGTTCCAAAATTTTGTTAATTGACCATATAATACTTCTATATTATTTTTCCTTTACTAAAAAACACATTGTAGCTTATATATTGGCTCCCATTACATAAAATGATATAAGATCTAAAGTGGGACAAATAGTATTGATCTTTGGGGTATGTAAGACCACATGGGAGGTGCACCCCTTATATTTATTGGAGTTTCCCTTTTGGAGGGCAGGATGGCGTAAACGGCAGTCAAATATTTATTATGGGACCTTCTTTGACCCCCCACCCCCAAATGCCTAGAGTAAAACCTTAGTAATTAAGGGCATCTAAGGATTGACTAGGGAAATAGTCATTTCTTTGTTCTTTCCATCTAAATTTGTGGCTTCAATTAATGGAAAAATTAAATCAATTCAATCATATAATTTCTTCTAATTAATGTTTCATTTATTTTGTTACATTTTATTACACTAATTGATGGATAATTTTGATTTTTACGAAATTCGTGAGAATTACATTCTTATTATTTATTATAAGGGTATAAGAATAACTTTTAAATGTTAAGATAAGCCATAATTCTAACCTTTTAACGTAAACATATTCTTACTATTACAATACTAATAGTATGTTCTAATAATTAATTTGCTATAATTATGTGATATATAGAATATACTTTCACTATTTATTTATTTATTTTGAAAGGTCCATTATTTATTTTAGATCTATTTTGGGATGATGTTCATTGTGTATTTTGGTTGTCTTAATAAATTCGCTATTTTTTTTAACATAATCCTACAATTTTTTATCATAATCTCATATACAAGTTTAAGTTTTCTTTTCATCTCATCCACATATTTCTTTTATTTTTTTAAATCTTTATTCTCCAATTAATCCACTTAAAAAAAGCTCCTGATCCACATATTTCATTCATTCATTTGTTTTTAATATTATTCTCCAACTAACACACTAAAGAAAAACTCTCTTACTAATTACCAATGCGATATAATTAAGTAAAATTTTATCAGAATTGTGTTAATACCTAAAGCTTAGTTATTATAATTTCTACTCTTAAATATAGTTGAAGATATTACTATAAAAGTTGAGAGTGGAAAAGCGTGAAAATCAACAAGGTGCACCAATTAAAATAAATAAAATATTTTTATTAAATGGATAATATGACTTTAACAAAAAAACCCAAATTTTAGTGATCACATTCATTAGTTATATATATTATAACTAAATCAATAGTGACCACATACAAATATATATTCTTAATTTTGTTTTCCAAAGGTTTGGTGAAGAGTGGATTTTCAATCATTGTACCTAAAAAGCAATAAGTTCATATAAGTAAGCAAAGTTATATTATTTTATTTTATTTATTTTATTTTATATTTAAAATTTTCACATTAGCCCAACAAATATAAACATGATTAAAAAAATATTCCTTAGCTAGGTGAAAAAAGTTTTGGACCTACTATTTTGTGTATTAATTGGTACAATGTTGTCATTTAATTATAATGGTACACCTTCATTTAACTTATTGGGTTTATGTTGTCTGGCTATAATATTCATAGCCAGAAAAGAAATTTGAACTAGTTGTGATTGTGATTTGTGAGTATGTTTTACACCATTGGCTAATGCTATATTTATTGTAATTTCTACTATTTTGGAATTGTCAAAATAGTACTTATTTTTTTTATAGCCACAAATAAGTATTTATTTTGACAAGGTATAATTAATAAGAGATTAGACTTGTATATATTAATAATCGTCTATGAGAATTCAATATTAGTCTGATAATTAAGAGTTGTTTTTGGGTTTTTTCTTTGATCCTTTGATTCATGTTTTATTTTCATCACTTATGTTAAGTATTAAATTTGTCTTCCTCTTACTTGTAGGGATTTTTAGCCTTCTCTCAAATATAAAAATAATTTCCTACTATTTATGTATCGATGTTTATAAGATTTATGCACCGATTACAATATCGTTGTGTAGAGTAAAAGATTAAGAATTTGAGTCAGGAAAACAATCACTTGCAAAAATACTCTATAAAATTTGCCTATAGACCTTTGTGGTGAGAAATATTAGTATCTTGTATTTTTCATTGATTTTTTGCAAAACTGAACTTATTTGCAGTAAAAAAAAATCAATTTCCCATTTTACTTAATTTTATTAAAATTATATTGTTTATTATCTTTTTAGTTTCTAATTTTTTATTATTTTAATATTTTATTATAAAAAGTAATTAACATGACCTAAAACATATCATAGAAATAATGAATACTTCTCCATTTTTAACAATATTTTGATTTTTTTATAGAAATATAAGTTAGTTTAGATATTAAGAAATTTCTTTTGAGGTATGATTCTCACCACCTATAAAAAAATTAGTTCTGTTTTTTTTCGAATTTTTAGGTAACTTAGTATTTTTTTTAGTAATGCTCTAAACTCCTATCTATCAAAAATAAGAATGTCTTTTAAAAGGATATATTGATAATACTAATATGTCATGTAGAGCTTTCTAAAGAAATTGACACAATAATTATGTCAAAGACAACAACTACTAATAATTCGTAAAGGTATTTAAAAAAGAGAAGTCTTATGCCATTGACCAATGAGCTATTAGAAGGAAGACAATTGTATGATGGCATGTTTGTGGATAAGATAACAATAAGATCATTTGCTCATTAAGCTTCATAATTGCTTACCTAGTTTTTAAGCATCCTAACTTGTTTATAAACAATTTTTTTTATTATAAGATAGGGTCTAAAAAAGTTGTTTCTAATTGACTTTTGATAGCAAATATCATATGCAACTTCACATTAACAAGAAATAATTAAAATGCACGTGATTTGATAAACTAATTTACTTTAGTCCATTATAATCCAAAACCAAATAATGATAAATCTTTGGACTAATCGAAATAATGGACACAAGACATTGCATTATCATTATCATTATCATCATCATATTCAGTGTATCCCGCCCATAGAAAATTATGATCAGGGTCTGGGAAGAGAAGGACGGCGACAACTTATACCCAAAAAGGAGAGCGCGGCCAAAAAGTCCCCAGACTCGAGAAAGAATAAGAGAAATTTCTGCAACGGATAAAACCGATTGAGGCTAAAGCTAATTTTTGGCGTATATAAAGATAATTTTTAATGTAAAGGTTTAATTTTGAAAGTATAAATTTTCACATTTAAAAATTGTAGAAAATAGTTTTTCTATTTGAAATACCACAAAGAATTCTTGGCACCTATTGTAATACCACAAGTATTTCAATAGTTTATTGGATTTTTAGAATTATGAGTTGATTTGGTGGTTAAAAGTTTTTGTTTATTTATCTTTTTGACATCAAATTCGTTGCCCTAACCCTTAAATAATTAATTAGCTTTTAATAAAAATAAAATCCTTGAAAGAATAATTAATTATTCGATAATAATATTTTACTTTTTTCTTAACAAAAATCCCATAAAAATAAAAATATTATTCAATCTAAACGTCTTTAAAATTAAAATTAGTAAGGTTGAGCAGCATTATAAATTTTTTAATATGAAGTAGACTAAAGAAATTTTATAAGCAAAGAGAAGAGAATAAATCTAGGCAATGAAAATGAAACCTAATACAACCTTTTAATACCCATCAACACAGAAATAAATAAATTCTTTTAAAAAATAAAAAAAACACAGAAATAAAATTAATAAAATAAAAATTAAGAAAAAATTAAATTAATTCCAAAATCGAAATGGGTCCCATCTCTCTTTTGTGCCCTAAACAGGAAAACAAAAGAAAATGATCTCCTGCTTAATAAAAACAGCAAATTTCAATTTCTCTCTAAAAATTTCTTGATTTTCTGATATACATCCATGGAAGCGTTGTAAACAAGGTACATAGAAGGCTTTTTCAGAAATAGGATGTATTTTCACAAAAAGATGCTGAATTTTTTCATTCCAAGTTTCAACAAATATCTCCATTCATGCTAACAAATCCTTTCCTTTTCTGAGTTAATGCCTTCACCTACTAGCTTCCCCTGTATCAGGTACAATCATTTCTTGCATTTTCAATTTGATTTCCCCCCCCCCTTTTTTTTTTATGGGTTTTAAATCTTGCTCAAAATTATTAATGTTTTTCTTTGATTTTTGTTTGGTTGAAAATTGTACGAATTCATGATTCTGGGTTGTTTAAAATGGTGTAAATTTGACATTTTCGGCTAAGATTCAATTGGGTTTTTGCTGTTTTTTAAAATTGGGGAAAATATTGGAACTTGATGTGTTTATGTGTTATAGAAGAAGAATTGCATGTGTTTGTGTTAATTTCTTCATAATTTTTTTTATAAAAATTGGAATTGGGGTTATCAAAGTCTAATTTGATGAGAATGAACATAAATCATTTCAAACATCAATTCTAAGAGCATTTCTTATGTGGGTTATCTTAATTTTTTTCACCATTTCTTTTCTAATATCCTTGTTGAAGAAATTTATCAAGTGAATTCAAAATTGTAGTTGTGAACCTAGATGATGGAAGCTAATATGCTTTTATTCAGTGTTTTGTAATCTTAAGTGATTGTTATCATATATTATGTGATTAGAACACATCTTTCAGATTGTGAGTTGATCACTTCATTTGAATATGAATTAGAATGCTCATTTTGGTTCATGTTTTGTTATTGTGTGTTGTATTTTGGTTTCTGATCCTGAATGGATGAGTTTCCAGTCCAGTGTAACATGATTCGCTAGCTCATTAGCTTTTCGAATTCGCAATTATCTCAAATTTGTCCAAAAATAGCTCGCTTTTCTCAATTTGTGATTCACGAGGAGATTAGTGACACTGTTCCAGTTAAAATTTTGGTCATTTTCTGTCAATCTCCTTTCACATGAACAGTGACACTAAACCTCTAGGGTCTCTTCTTCGCCATATGGCTGTTGGTTGGAACTGTTGGCCGGTTTGACCAATCGTAACTATCGGCTCATTTGCTAGCTGTTAAGCTAACTCTTAAAGCTAGCTGTTAAGCTAATTGTTTAAGCTAGCTGTTATGGAGTTTTGTAAAAAATCTTTGGTTGTTGGCTTTTTTATAGAATAAGTACGTTAAAAAGCCAAAAAGCAATTGGCAACGCTACTTTAACCTTTTTTAGCTTTTACTTTTAATGTTAATGAAAATTGAATATCAGATCAACAAGGAAATTTTCATTTACTGAGGTATTTGTATATGTTGGTTTGACGTTATATACTTAAAGCACACCAATTTTTTGTTGACTAGTGAATCATTGACCATTTATTTGTTTGAATGCCTTTGCTTAATTTTTTACATAGCTTATTTAATTATCTAGGTGGGGGGCCTAATGAGTGATAATAAGTACCACATAGTGTGTTATGAACTTGCTTGTTCACAAATCATAGTTTTTATTGGGAAAAAAAGAAAGCAAATGGGTATTTTTCATTACACTTACGTGTGTTGGCAGTTGGTGCTGTTCATACTGCTGTGTGTGGCTCTTATTAGCTCTTGTAACTCAGAGCCTAAAATCCGTCTTTCTTTAAATTTACATATTCTCTTGTTACCGAATGATTTATGGGGAAAGGGAAGAGGTTTGTTCATCTTTCCGTGGTTCTTTACTCCTCACTTTGGCAGTTAGAACATTGTTTGTACTTCGAGTTGTGGAATGATGAAAAAGAATACTTGTAGCTATCGAGATGTAAAGGTGTAAAAACATGAGTTTGCTTTTTTAGTGCTAGGCCATGCACTTCTACCAGAGCACATGTTTGAACATTTTCTGTATATACCCCATATAGCTTAAGGGGATGTGACTTATAAGAGGGGCCTATAGGATCACTAGTAGTGGTAGACCAGTGTTACATGATTACCTTGCAGATTAAACCTTGATGACTTAGGCCTCGTTTAGTTCACCTGATTTTTATTGATTCAAATTGAAATTGATTTTTAGTGACCGTAATTGATTTTCACTTATTGTAACTGATTTTTAGTTTAAATTATAACTGAGTTGTACTGATTAGATTTGAATTTTGTTGATTGTAATTGTAACTGATTTTTACTGATTGTAATAGGTTTGTGCTGATTAAAATTGACTTTTACTTATTAAAATTGGTTTTTTTGATTACTTATTAAGGTGAACTAAACTGGACCTTACAGGTTGAAGATATTTGAAGTCTAATTCTATTGTCTTCCTCTCTTCCACAACTGTTGTGGTGATTCTACGTCTTTTATTAAGTCTTATAGATAGGACCAGCTGTTCTTTTTATTTCACAATTCGAGAAGTGACGAGATATATTTACACCTAAGAACCTTCTTTTCTTAGTCATGTTGATTGCTATATTCGGTAATCTTTACCCTTGAAAGTAAAAGGTCAGGTCTCTTTTCAGGACGTTGTATGGTTATTTAGTGCTCTAACCAAATAAATTTGTTGTGCTATATTGATGCAGGTGAAATGGAGACCAAGTACATGAGATGTCTAAACAACAGCATTTCTCGATTTATCCATTTAATGTCATGTCAGACATCAAAGGCTATGCCGGTGTTAAATGATTTTGAGATTATGGCTACTATGCTGAAACATTTGAAACCCGTCCTCGATGAAATTGATGAAGAAAAGCTAGCTTCAGAAGCAACTTTGTGGAAGGAGTGTGAAGATCTAGATATTTACATAAACGCTGCTAGAGAATTTGTGGAACGATGGTCACCGAAAACGAGCAAGCTTTTGTCTGTAAGTCCATAAATTCCTTATCATGCCTGACCTCCTCTTTAGTCTCAATTTTCGTTATCTATGACCGATGTTACTTCAAGTTTTCAATTTGTATTATGTACCCATGTCAAATCTTTGGCGCCTCTACGTGAGTGTGCAATCTTAGAACTTACACAACATTTTTATTTTCATCCATCTAGACTGCTCAACTTTCTCGAACCGCATTTTGTATGGAGAAAATGTGAACAATGAGGGAAAGGATATTTAACATGAATGTAATTGAATGCTCAAATTTGGGTTTTACATAATAGGAGTAAACTTGAATTTTCTGCATATGTAACTGTACACAAATTCTTGTATGAGAGAGTCTCACCGTGAGACGTGTTTCATACTTGTGTTAAATAGCCCAATAATAGAAACTTTTAGCTTATGGGCTTCTTGTTTTGAGGTCTTTTCATCGTGAGACGGTCTCATATAAGACGGGCTGGTAACTGTAATGTGGAAACACATGCAAACATATGCTTCATTGATGTTGTATCCTAGCACTCATATCGAATTATAGGACATGCAATCATATGTGAAATTGGTGTTTATTTTGTATATTGTGCTTTATCTTAAAGCTGCTTTGATTATCAGGTTGTACGAGGTGAACAATTGCTGAAAATAATCAGGAGACATTCCCTCGAGATTTGTGGTGTATTATGTAGGTTGTTACGTACATCATCATCTTCGTCTAGTTTTGCTGGTGTGCAAGTATGTACCAAGATAATGGTAGCTTGAGATAACCCCTCATCAAAGTTCTGTGAGTTATACTTTGAAGCTCTTGTGCTAATCTCTGACTTTTACGGTTTTTTCAGCATTGCGTGCAGGAGCTTCAAACTTGGCAGCCCGAACGGATCTCGGGACACATTGAAGAAACTCTCAGAAGTAAAAATGATGATCAAATTTCTTGCAGTGAACACTTGGCTGAGGTTGTGGAGTCTCTGGGATTAGTGTCGAACCAAGTGTTACTTCAGGAGAGTATTGCTGTTGAAAAAGAGATGGTAAAATTTCAGGCGAACAATTGCTTAGAAGAGGTGGATCAGATTAATCAAATCATTGATCTTCTGGGTCTTATTTGTAACTATATGCTTAAAAATGGATGCTTTGGAACAATGAACGGTGTTGCGATCCCTTCATACTTCCGTTGCCCGTTGTCGTTAGATTTCATGTTAGACCCGGTAATTGTAGCTTCTGGCCAAACTTTTGAGAGATCTTCTATTCAGAAATGGCTTGATCATGGGCTTACAATTTGCCCCAAAACCCGGCAGTTTCTTTCTCACACCAATGTTATACCTAATTACACGGTCAAGGCATTAATAGCAAATTGGTTTCAGGAAAATAATCTGAAACCTCCGAATAGCTCTGAGAGTACCAATGCTGACGAATTATCTGGACAAGACGTAATTCGTACTGATAGCTTCCGCTGCTCGGTTCAAAGCAGTGACACTATGTCCAGGTGCTCCCTAGAGGTCGGAGATGCAATCGGAAGGCTAAACATTGATGAACCGTATGTATCTGGTGAGTTAAGCTCTAGCTTGTGCCAAGAATTGGAGGCTGAGAAGTCCAATCACCAATCCCCTGATCACTCTTATGCTCACAGTAGAACACACTCTGCAATAAGTGCTATTTCTAGCTATGACTACGTGCCATCGTCGGCAACCGAATTGTCACGGATATCTAACCGCCATGAAAAAGTAGGTGAGATCATGTGCGAGTCTTCTATTAGTGATAAGAATAACAGAGTTCACTCGCTTTCATCATCCGACTTGGAACATGATGAAACAACATTGACCCGTGTTCAGGATTTGGTCGAAAACCTAAAAAATCCGCTAAATGCACTGCAAACGGCTGCTGCAGCAGAGTTACGCCTTCTTGCGAAGAATAACATGGAGAATCGCATCATTATTGGGAAGTGTGGTGCCATCGGCCCTTTGATTTCACTTCTGCGCTCTGATGTTCAGATAACCCAAGAGCATGCTGTGACCGCCCTTCTGAACCTTTCACTTAACCAAGAAATCAAAGCAACGATTGCAGAAGCCGGAATAATCGAACCATTGATACACGTACTTAGGACTGGAAACGACACAGCTAAAGAAAACTCCGCTGCTGCTCTTTTCAGCTTTTCTCTTCTCGAAGATTTTAAGTTAAAGATTGGACGTTCCGGAGCAGTCAAAGTGTTGGTTGATCTTCTTGCTCGGGGGACTATCCGAGGAAAAAAGGATGCTGCAACTGCCTTATTTAATCTCTCCATTTGCCATGAAAATAAAGCTCGAATAGTTCAAGCAGGAGCTGTTAAGCATCTTGTACAACTGTTAGAACCTTCGACAGGAATGGTTGACAAATCCGTTGCACTTCTTGCGAATCTGTCCACAATCTCGGAAGGACGTTTGGCAATAGCTAAAGAAGGTGGGATTCCATTGATTGTTGAGATTGTTGAGTCGGGATCACAAAGAGGGAAGGAGAATGCTGCTTCGGTCCTGTTGCAATTGTGTCTTTATAGTACCAAGTTTTGCAATTTGGTTCTCCAGGAAGGTGCGGTTCCTCCGCTTGTTGCTCTATCTCAGTCGGGAACTATTCGAGCTAGGGAGAAGGTATGTGATATTCTTCACTTTGTCCTCGTTTTTGTTGCTGCTGTTCATCTTTCTATTTTAGTGTTGGTAACCGGTACAAAATGGTGGGAATTGGGAATGGTAATGTAATGTTAGTGTAATTTTGGTAAGAATATATGTTGATAAATTTAATAACCATACTTATTCTGCTTCAATAAGCTCATTTTCATCACAAAATTCAATGCATTACCACTTAAACATGTGATATTAGGTGGTAATGAAAAATTGTGAACAACATAACTTTTATATGATCAAACTTTCATTACCATGGTAATGACATTATATAAGTTATGAAAATTTACACTACAAATAATTTCCATTACCATCAATTAGTACCATTAACCAAACGGGCCGTTAGGTGTTTGGTTTTAAACTTCTATGTAGCTGATTTTAATTTTTACTCCATCTGTTTCAATTTGTTTGTCATACTTTGATCAAAAAGCTACTACTTGACTTCTTTTCCATTGTCTTGCTTTTTTCTTGCCCATTCCGTCTTCTGGGTCATTTGTTTTCATTTACAGGTCATTTGCTGGCTGCAACCTCTTTATCTCCTTTGATAAGGGTATGGTCTGCCGTCATCCAACCCTCTCGAGACCCTGATTGTAGCATCTATGAGCGAGATATACCAGGTGTAACGATGATGATGACTTTGATCAAAAAGATCTCACAATTTTGGTGAAAGCGTGACAAATAAATTGAAACGGAGGGAGTACAAAAATAATTTTTTTGTGTTGGTACATCGAATTTTGCAGAGTATATTTTTTTGTATCCTTAATTGCTGATTGCCGATGGCCCAATGGAACTTGTTTTTCCTTGTCCAAACAATTTTATGGATTGATTTTGGGTAGTCTATATGAACTTATAGTCACTTATATAAACTTATTATTTATGAAATGTGTATTTTGAGACAAAAATACTCGACTGTGAGTATTCATGTTACGGAAGTCGCTACTGCAGATCTAAACTTC
This sequence comes from Amaranthus tricolor, assembly GCF_026212465.1. Classification (NCBI taxonomy): domain Eukaryota; kingdom Viridiplantae; phylum Streptophyta; class Magnoliopsida; order Caryophyllales; family Amaranthaceae; genus Amaranthus; species Amaranthus tricolor. The sequence continues at coordinate 2,095,855 of NC_080060.1, read as the reverse complement.
CAAGTGCTACAGAATTTAGTTCTATTGAATCTAGAATAAGAGTATCGAAGGAATAACATACATGGTTTCATTTGTGGGTTTGCAGGCACAACAACTTCTCGGCCATTTCCGTACTCAGCGTGAAGGAGTAGCCGGCAAGAAAAAAAAGTGACACAACTTCACCGATGTTCACAAACTTATCATGCTGGTTTTGTTAGCGTTAGGTCGTTTGCAATTGCAAACCGTATCGTTTTAGATCAGGTATCCTTTTGCGTGTAAATCTTTTCAATCGATATGCCAATCATTTAAGTTCTTAGTTTGTATAGTACATACTAGTTACTAGTCAAGTCGGGGTTTGTCATTGATTAGCTTCACCGGAAATTTTTTCCAGTTTACGAAATCATTATGAGCTTGTTCTTTATCAAGTATTAACGTTATATCGTGTATATATGTGTAAACTAGAATCGTCACGTCTCATTGTTCTGTTCTTATTCGCTCATTGGCTGTTAAGGCATCGTGTGGACTCATGGATACCCGATTTCTTTATAGATAAAGTTTCCGATTTTTGCATGACAAGGAGATGTGAGGGAAAGAAAAGGGTCGGAAATAACCTTTTTGTGCTAACAAGGGTAAAGATCTGTACATACGACCCGTCTTAACCTTTGGCGATTGTTGATAGCCATTCCTTTTACTCGGAGATGGGTTGACCGAAAAATGACCTGACTTGAGACACTTTATGACTTGACCCAAGTCCCAACCTAAATGCCCACCTCTACAATAGTGCAACTTAGTTCATCTTATACAAGGCGATTGTGGAGTATTGATTAGTAATCTAATTAATAGGGGAATTATCAATGGTATTCCTAAGCTTTTGCACTTTATTAATGTACCCTTAAATTTTTTCGATTATTAATGGTACTCTCATGTTATTGAGTGTCTTACAACCGTAACCTTTTCTAATTTTTTCCGTCCAAAACCAATAACTTTTTTATTTTTTCTGTTATTTTTTTATGTTTTAAATTGAAAAATAAATAAAAAGAAATAAAGTTAACGGTTTGGACGATTTTGGACGGATAATTAAAAAAAGTTACGGTTGTAAGACGGTCAATAACACGAGGACATTGATAATCGAAAAAACTTAAAGGTACCATTGAAAAAGTGCAAAAACTTAAGAATGTTATTGATAATTTCCTAATTAATAAATATAACAAGATTTATTGAATACAGTTTGTATGAGACCATCTCAAATGAGAGTCTAAATTGTTAATTTTAATATCTAAAATAACATGTAAGACATCAAAATAATAAAAATGAGTATTTAAGTACGAAACTGCATATTTTAATTAATTTACGTTAAAGAAGATTAAACTTCATGATACTATATATTTCATTTCAAGGCTTTATCCCAAGCTAATTTTCAGTTCAGCTTAGTTCGATAAGGATTAGTTACTTCATATAATCCCTTTACTCTCACGCAAATTGTTGTACGTGGCGGTCTCATCGAGAAATTTTATTATATATATGGGTTAAATAGCCTATTTATTATATACTATGAAAATACTTTATTTGAAGTCGTCTTACCGAGAGACGATCTCTCACAAGAGTACCTCCTTTTTTCATCCCTCTTTCAATTTGTTCTAATCAATTCAAATCAATTGGAGATAATAAGCCCTAACAACATAAGTGTAATTGAAGACTTATTCTATTTTAGATTTAGCTATATCCTACATTTAAATTTCATATCATTAATTAGTATTGATTAAGTTTAAATAGAAAATAATCAGATGTTGTCTTAGTTGATATATATATCATTTTTCTCAAATAAACGTCATAAATTTAATTTTTATTTCGACGTTTCTTTCAATTTTTATTAAGTTTAAAATGAGGAGTCTAGTTGAAGACTTATTCTATTTTAGATTAAGCTAGAAATTTAGCTAATGTTTCATGTATATATTCATGGGACAACATTAATACACGTCATCAAAATTGTAGTGTTGTTGGGACATCAAATGAAATTGATGTGATGCTAAACAATAGTAGTAAATGATTATGACTTCACCCATTCTTTTTACTCCTACTTACCTCAATTCAACATGGCGTGGTATTATGATGTTGCTAAAATTAGCAAATTTTATGATGATGATTACCTACTATTGCCTTTATCATGGCTACTATTTTGTTTGGACCCAACGGTTATGACAAAGGAATATTTTTTTCCAAGGAAAACGTAAAAATTATGTGAACCTGAAAAAAATAATAGTTATTCTAATTAAGACTAGATCTGATTCTCTAACAGTTATGACAAAAGGAATTAAAATACTTAAACATGGTTATTCGATTGAGCCACTAATTGTGGGATCGAGGGGATGTTTGAATATTTGTATTTTTCATTCTTTGCAAAAGTTAAACATGCATTCTATGTTTGTTAATTATATACTAATATATTTAAAGAATTGATTATGAAATATAATGAACAATATAAATATATTAATAACTCCAAGTATAAGTTGAGTGAAAATCAAGAAAAATAAATAATTGTGGTAAAACAGTATAATTTTATAGAAAAATAGAAAAAATGTGTAGATGAGTTGAAAAAATTGCTAAATATATAAATGAGAATTAGAGAAAATGTGTAGGTTATTGTCAAAAATATACCTGAGACAAATTCAAAAGAACAATTTATAAAAAAATGAAGAAAATCATTTAGAACAAAGCATATTATATTCTAACACCTAATTTGATAATAAATTTTAAAATCTATTGCTATTTTAGGTAACGTAGCTAAATGTTATTTTGGGTAAATTTAAAATGGAGACAAAATAATGTATAAGGTATCAATGAGAAAACTTACCAATTTTGTAAGGAATTTAGCTTTTTTATTTATTCACAAGATAAAACCTAAATCATATGTAAGAGAAAATAATGCATGCCGATTATGAATTGGAATGAAAGTTCCACTTTAGTATTTAATTATTTATATTTTTACTATGGATATGTTATACACTTTAACACCCCTCTTCACACGAAAATTCGTTAGGCTAGAAGTGTGGATGTGCATAGACGTTAAATATTTCACTTTAAATGAGGGATGGTTAAGGTTCGAACCGTGACCTCTTGTCACGTTGACTTCTGATATAATGTCAAGAAACCAATTCAACCAAAAACTTAAGCTGATAGTTGAGGTTTGAGAATATGTCATATACTCTAAAAGAATATATATAAGATCACATGTTTGATACTTATGCACTTAAATTGTTGAATGATCTACGAGTTTAACGTAATCTAAAAGACCGTTTACGTCAAAGGGTGTCATAAAGTTTTTCATTTATTGATTATAGGATAGATCGAGAGGAGATGAAGGCTAGATGATAATGGAACTAAGACTTTGTATGATAAAATCGATATATGCTTCAACCATGATAATAACTGATTTTCAAGGGTGATAAAGTTTATGCAACATATTTGTCATGGAATCAACCAAAAGTTTAAATTTATTGTTGAGGACTCAGGATATGTTGTTATATACACTAATATGCCCACTCATACGAGAGCCCTTTGTGCTAGAAGTGTGGATGCAGCAAAAATCCTTCTTATATCCGATGCTAAATATTCTACTTTGAATGAGGGGTGGTTGAAATCCAAACCCATAACCTTTTATCACGTCGGCTTCTAATATCATGTCAAGAAACCAACTCAACTAAAAATTTAAGCTTATGATTGAGACTAGGTTATACACTCTAAGAATATTTTACTCTTTCAACGTTTAGTTTGAACTTTCATGGTCCTTGTTTGTAAAATGATAGAATACTCTTCTATGCTTGGCTATTTGTGAAATTTACTCCCTTAGTTGAGGGAGAATATGATAAAAGTAAGTCTTGATAGGATTTTTTTAAAAGAATAATTAGTGGTAATTAGGTGAAATAATTCTTTTTTTGTTAAATGATGAAGTGAAATAATTCTTTTGTAAAACCAATACATAGTTCTATAGTCTTTAACAAAAACGCATTGTTATACGTATACATATATAGTTCATGACAAATAATGAATTAGCGTGAAGGTTTTCCTTTCATTCTATGTGTTAAAGGGTTTGATTCTCAATATCTACCAAAAATGTTAAATCTATTTCTATCTTGCCCATAGCGATATAGAGGTGTTCAAAACAAACTCGATAATCTGACACTATAACCGAATCCGATTTGACTTGACATGAAATATGAACTAACAATTATGTAAAAACCAACATGGATACAAAACCCGATTTTAAACTTATCCAAAATATTTGACCAGAAATCGGCCCAATGATCCGAATTAACACCTTTATTTTTATACATGCTTTCGTTGTTAAACTCATTCATCAAATTGATAAAAAGTCAAATGACAAACTTGTTTTGAACAATTTAACTATACTTTTTTGAACTATTTAACCACATCAATGAGAGAAATTATAGTATAGCATTCTGTATGATCTACTATAATGTCATTAATAAAAAATAAAGCCAAAATCATATTGGAATTTAGTATGTAATAGTTTTCAAACATGGGTAAAAGTACATGCATGTGTATATACAATGTCCACTACATATATTATAATACATGTAGACCATAATCTAAACCCTATACCATATTATAGTATAACATACTATATGATCTAGTATAATGTCTAAACAAAATCAATAGGCTGTCCAAAAGTACTACACCAAACATCACACAAACATCCACAAATAAACAAATTGGTAGTGTAATTCTTGTCTTCTAAATTTGTATCTATCAATCTTCCTTTTCTAAAATTTTTTTTGTGCTTATTTATGTTAGTAGGCAAATAATGATTAACAAATAATTTGTCTCTTTAAATTTACTGCATCATGCAAATCGATGTGAGAATTTTTTAGATATAGTGCATCAAACATAAAGAGACATATAGAGTATATATCAGAAGAAAACGGTGCCATTATCGTTTTCAAATCTAACATCTCCGAATTCAAGTTGAGGAAGACAATAAGGATGAGGAACATGCAATGTTCCCTCACCCAACTTGTCGCTAGTTTGATCTTCTAAATCCATGTCCCACAATAAGCCATAATCATCATCATTTTTCACACATGAATTGACCAAATCACTCCAAGAATAGCTAGAGCTTCCCTCTTTTAAAAGATGCATGAAATTATTATTGTTGTTATTAGGGTTTAATGCACTATTTATGTTGGGATTATTAAAAGTAATGTTACTATTATGGCTAATTATTGGTTCTTGATGATGAGAAAGGGTATTAGGATTATTATTTGAAGAGAATGAGATGGCTTGTTGACATGAGTAACAAGTTGGTGGTGAACAAGTGGTATGATCATGTATAGTGTGTTGGCAATTATTATTATTATTATTATTATTATTATTATTATTATTATTGTTATTATTATTATTATTATTATTTTCTTCACCTTTGCTCTTATGGAAAACTCTACATAACACCCAATCTTCCTGCACATAATAATTTACAAATAATTAGAATGATTAGAATTACAAAAAAAATAAAAATAAAAAGAGTAGATGAAGAATAAATAAGTCATTTAAGTTTTTTTGAGTTGAAATAGAACATTTAACTTAGTTAGCTACAATGATCAATAACTATAATGATCATTTAATTATTAGCATAAGTTAATAAAACTAAATTGAAATAGAAGTGAGATTAATTTATATTAAAACATTTATAAAATTCTTTGAGTATATAATTTCTCCATACAATATACTACTATTTATCAAATTTTATATGTGAACAAATGTATTCTTGTTTATAAGGTACTTAAATATAAGAAAAAATAGATTTTAAATTTTAATTTGGAGGTATTGTACTTATAGTGATTACTTAACTAAATAGTTTAAAAATTTTACAATACTTTTTTGGTAGTTTATGCCCCTCAACTATTTACTTATTGAATCATACTTCCTCCTTACCCAAACTTACCACATTTCTTTTATACATAATTCAATATCGTATATTTTGAAACGAAATATGTTCATTTTGACTAAATAAAAAATTATGAAAATTACATAATAAAAAATTAGGTTTTAAGAAGAATAAAACAAGATCTCATATATATGACTATATTCTTTCTTATGCATGAGTTGAAAATAGCAAAATAAGATTGGAGATGACTAATATTACTATTAAAATCTAGCGAGTATTGTAGAATATGGGAAATATGTTAGTTCACTAGCTAGTTTATATCTAAGATATCGATTGAAATTCGAGAATTGTTCATACTTTAATATAAAATGATAAAAAAAACTTCAATAACATTATTAATAGGAGTATCTTAGGGACAGTGAAGTTCATTAAGAATGAAGGTGGACGAGTACTCCTTAGACAAGAGAACATCAAAATGAGATGGCATCAATATTTTTCCCAACTGCTCAAGGAGACTAGGGGCCAAAAGGAGGAAATTCGACAAACTTCAGATATCCAAAGAACGCAGGATCATGAGTCGATTATTGATATTACCACGGCGGAAGTAGGAGAATCTCTCAAAAAAATGGGAAGATTAAAGACAGTTGAACCTGATAACATTTCGATTGAGGTGCGGAGGAGTTTAGGAAAGGAGGGAATTCATTGGCTTACTAACCTCTTTAATGTCATCTTGAGGCATAGTAAGATGCCAGAAGAATGGAGGTTTAGCACACTTATCCCACTGTTCAAAAACAAGGGTGATGCACAAGTATGCGTGAACTATAGAGGGATCAAACTTTTAAGCTACACTATGAAACTGTTGGAAAGAGTGATTGAGAAAAGAATTAGACGAGAGACGGTAATTAGAAAGAACCAATTCGGATTCATGCCGAGAAGATCTACCACCGACGTAATTCATCTTTTGAGGAGACTGATGGAAAATTATAGGGAGCAAAAGAAGGATGTGCATATGGTGTTCATTTACCTAGAGAAAGCGTACGATAGCATACCACGAAGTATCGTTTGGGATAGCCTCAAGGATAGAGGTATTTCACGAAGGTACATTAAGGTAATACAAGACATGTATGACAGAGTGTCGACTAACGTACATACACCGATGGGTATGATAGAGTCTTTCTCAATTAAAGTAGGACTACATCAGGGATTAGCACTGAGTCCTTTCATTTTCACGGTCATTATGGAGGAAATCTCTAAATCCATCTGGGAGACCGTACCTTGGTGCATGCTTTTCGCCGATGATATAGTTTTGGTCGCAGAAACAAAGGAGGAGGCTAATAGTAAATTGAAAGAGTGGAGGGAAGCCTTGGAGGGTAAGGGGTTGCACATAAGCCGTACGAAGACAGAATACTTGCGATACAATTTCAGTGGGACAGAATCAATAGGGGAGCCAGAGGTGACCATAGGGGGAGAATTTGTTGCATGTACGTCCAAGTTCAAATATTTGGGATCGGTGATTCAGAGTAATGGGGAGATTGATGGAGACGTTACTAATCGTATACAAGCGGGTTGGCTTAAGTGGTGAGCAGCAACCGGGGTGCTTTGTGATAAAAAGTTCCCAAGGAGATTAAAAGGTAAACTTTACCGCGTTGCAATTAGGCCGACGTTATTGTATGGGACCAAGTGTTGGCCCGTAAAGAAGGTTTTTGCTCAGAGGATGGAAGTAACAGAAATGCGTATGCTGAGGTGGATGTATGGTATTACTATGATGGATAGGATAAGAAACCAGGAGTTCAGGGAGAAGTTAGGGGTTGCACCTCTCTCCGCAAACTCTCCGCAAAGAAGCGGGAGAACAGGTTGAGATGGTTTGGGCATGTGCAGAGAAAGACACATAACGCCCCATTAAGAAGGATCGAATGCATCATATTCTATTTATTCTATTTGTAAGTTGCAGGTTTCTCTCTCTTTGAAGACCTTTCTCGAGCCAAGGGACTCTTTGACCATACTCTCCTCTATGGGTATGAGCTGTCGTCTTTCTTCCCACTCCAGATCCTGACCATAGTTTTCTATGAGCGAGATACACTGGGTATGATGATGATGATACAAGGGTTTTTTTTAAAAATAATTTAACATATGATAAAAAAAAGAAAATATTATTATATATTCGAGGCGTGGTATTTTTTTGAAAAAGATGATAGTTTTTTTTAATAAAAAAAAAAAATCAAAGACTAAATCTAGTATTTCTATAATTTCTGATAAATTGATAGGTAGGGATGAATTTGCATTTATGCTTGATTTATATTCCTTGTAGGCGAAACATAAGACAAATAAGATATAGGGTCAAAAATAAAAATGATGAAATTTCGTTGAATTTTCTTTACACTAAAGATGGTGCCCTAAGCTAAGATATAAGTAAAGATGCTGGCTAGGTTTGGTTTGTCTAGAGAAAGTGACAACATATAAATACTTGTCTCCAATCAGTGAACAATATGAGATGTCATTTGTGAATTGTGTTGAAATGCAAATATTCCCTTTTAGTTTTAGCCATTTATTATTCACCTTCGAGCTACCTTAATAACACATGTATTGGTTTTGTGGTAATAAACTAATATTTTGTAGATCCCTTTGAAATTACTACTGTTAGTGACATAGAAACAAAGTCAGTCATCATTATTATCATATATCCAATGTATTTCGCATTTAAGAATTTTGTAATTCACGAATTATATGTTTGATTCTAATTAAAAGTTGTTCTAATTGTATTCCGTTCTAGAAAGTAATAATATGAAATATTGCCAATTATTCTTTGTCATGATCATTTTATTCACAAATTGTATGCTTGATTTTAATTATGAGTGGTTCAAACTTTGGTGGAAAATGATAATAGATAAAGTTTTCAAAATGAAAAAAATTCTATTATAAATTAATATTTATAATAACATAAAATTATTTTATTAAATTCTTTTTTTAATTTTGTAAAATAATAGATTTTTGATTAAAAAAGTTTTTTAGCATTTATTTTAGAAATTTCAAGTATATATGTATAATTTAGTGTGATATATTTTAGGTATATAGTTTTTAAAATTGTGGATGGATTGATCATTTTAAAATATTAAAAGTCACACTACTCTTACATTTTAAGTTATTTAAACATTATTACCTTACTAAATATACCCATGAACTGGTTTAAGGTGATTCTTAACTTATTTTTCTTAATACAAATAATTTTACAAATTCTAATCAAATATCAACAATATGTAATAAATTTTTACTTCTATTATATTACAAATGAACTTCAAATTTCAAAACAATGCATATATTGTATGTAAATTATAATTTACGTACAATTCATTTTATTCCATGTACCAAAGAGGTTATAATTTTCACAGAATATTATTTATATTTTTGTGTGTGCATTCTCTTTTAAATTTCCTGTTATATCTAATAAACAGTACATAACTATATTATTTAATTAAATATTCCAATTTTCCCCTCCAAATCTTATTGGGAAGGCATAGATCACAAACTGGAGTCTACATCTTAGGAGTAATAAGACAGTAGCTTTCAGATTTGTTAGTTGCTAGTCCTTAAAAAATTTATGTGATATTATTTTACTTCAAATAGTACCAAATATAATAAATTTAGTAAACTTTTATATTAATATTCATTTATTCTATATGCATTTTGATGATTTGTCTTCATCAAAATTGAATGTTAAACAACCATTCTACTCCGTCATTAAAATGGATTAATTAATATATTCCTTAACAACCCTACACCATGAGCCTTTCATGTGATAAAGGCAAACAGATCTAACTACCCAATATGTATCTAATCTTGTGATCGAATTGGCCGACCTCAAACTATTTAAAAATTTGGTAAAAATTAACGTGGATATATATAAGATCTGATTTTTTTCGTTCTTACCCGAAATACTTAACCTGAATTCACTACAAATAAGTATTGAAATAGGGATGGGAAGGCACTGGTCGCTAGTGGCGACGGATTGGCTACGAGGCGTCCATCGCCTTTTTGTGTTATGTAAAATGGCAACGGCGGGGCAACGGGCAAGAGTGGTCGCCAAATGGAAAAAGGAAAATGGCGATGGCACAGGTGGTCGCCAGCTGGACACCGTAAATTTCAACGATCAATTTGTGTCTTTATTTAAAGTGGGCTACGGCTATGTTGGTAGCCATTTGGTCGCCAAGCCTAGAACTTTTTTTTTGTTTTTTTTAATCATTGGCGAGGGGTTATTTAGTAGCCAGCTCGTCGCCCTTTTTCGCCAGTTTTTTTAAAATTTGAATTTGAAAATGGCGAGGGTTTGTAGTCGCCGTGTTGTCGCAATGTTTTGTGTTGATAAACAAGACATATCATTGTTTTGCATTGTATATTTTGGTAACCAAAGAATTAAGAGAGGTTAGTGATTTACTTATTCTATTATGTAGCTTGCTTTTTATGTTTACATGAGTTGATTTATTTCTTTTTATTATTTATATTTAATTTTTATTGTCATTAATTTGCTTTAATTTTAATATTTAATTAGTACATATTTATTTCCTTTGTTATTTACATTAAGTTTTTTTTATACTATTATTTTACATTTTATTTAAATTGTCATTAATTTTCTTTAATAATTCATATTAGAATAATTATATTATTATCATATGTTTTTATTCTCATGAATTGTTTTATATATTTTTATTGTCATGAACTTACTTTACTAATCAATTGAATAATTATATTATTATATTATATATATAGGTATTAAAAATGAATGTTAGGCAAGAAAGGAGTTGGATGTAAAACCGACAAAAAAATAAAAATTTTAGATTAAGATATATAT